>NC_045727.1:24993337-25034820 GCF_009834535.1 Camelus ferus | reverse complement strand
GCCGGGGAAGGTGGGGGATTGGCTGGAAATGCAGGTAGCATGTACTGCCTCCCCCTGGACAGGGGAGGAAATTTAGCGGAATTCCCCCTGCCAGGGAACACCTGTGACCACAGGCAGCTGTGTGGAGGGCAGCCCCAAACCTCCCCCACACAGTCAGCCGTGTCCCGGAATTCTGTGTATGGGGAGGTTCCGAATTCTGTCTGCAGTGCCTGGGATCCTAGGAGCATTTCGCGTCTCTTCCCCGAGAGAGTCCTAGTGCGGGCTGCCAGGAAAAGGCGGGGGATTCGCTGAAAATGCAGGTAGCATGTAGTGTCTACACCTGTACAGGGGAGGTATTTAGCGGACTTCCCCCTGCCAGGCAACACATGTGACACCAGGCAGCTGGTGGAGGGCGGCCAAAAATCTCCCCCACACAGTCACACGTGTTCCGGAATTCTGAGTGTTGGGAGGTTCCGTCTTCAGTTGCTGCGCCTGGGATCTCAAAAGAGCCCTCCGCGTGTCTTCCCCGAGTGTCTCCTAGGTGGGTTTCAATGGAAATGCGGGGGTTTGGCTGGAAATGCAGGTAGCATACAGTGACTCCCCTGGACAGGGGAGGTAATTAGCGCATTTCTCCCTGCTAGGCAATACCTTTGACAACAGGCACCTGCGTGGAGGGTGGCCCCAAACCTCCCAAACACACTCGGCCGAGTTCCGGAATTTTGAGTGTGGGGAGGTTCCGTCTTTTGTCTGCAGCGTCTTGGATCCCCTAGGAGCCCTCCGCGTGTCTTCCCCGAGTGTCTCCTAGTGCAGCGGCAGACGGCGAATAGCAGGGGTAGACCTGGAAATGCAGGTACCATCTAGTGCCTCTCCCTGGACAGGAGAGGTAATTGGCGGACTTACACCTGCAAGGCAACACTGTGAAACCAGGCAGCTTTGTGGTGTGTGGCCCCAAACCTCCACCACACACTCGGCCGTGTTCCGGAATTTTGAGAGTGGGGAGGTTCGGCCTTCTGTCTGCAGCGTCTTGGATCTCCTAGGAGCCCTCCGCGTTTTCCCCTATTGTCTCCTATTGCGGGCTGCAAGGGAAATGAGGGGGTTGGGCTGGAAAAATGGGTAGCATCAGTGCCTCCCCCTGGAATTGGGAAGTAATTAGCGGACTTCCCCCTGCAGAATACCAGTGACCCCAGGCAGCTGCGTGGAGGGCGGCCACAAAACTCCCCCACACAGTCAGATGTGTTCCGGAATTCTGAGTGTGGGGAGGATCCGTCTTCTGTCTACTGCGCCTGGGATCTCCTAGGAGCCCTTCACATGTCTTCCCCGAGAGTCTCCTTGTGCGGGGCTGCCGGGGAAAATGAGGGGATGGGATGGCTGGAAATGCAGGTAGCATGTAGTGCCTCCCCTGGACAGGGGAGGTATTTAGCGGATTTCCCATGCCAGAAAACACCTGTGACCCCAGGCAGCTGCGTGGAGGGCGGCCCCCAACCTCCCCTACACAGTCAGAACGTTGTTCCGGAATTCTGAGAGTGGGAAGGATCCGTCGTCTGTCTGCAGTTCCTGGGATCTCTTATCAGCCATTTGCGTGTCTTCCCCGAGATTCTCATAGTGCGGGCTGCCGGGGAAAGGCGGGGGAATGGGCTGGAAATGCAGGTAGCATGTATTGCCTCCCACTGGACAGGGGAGATATTAGCGGACTTCACCCTTGCACCTAAAACTTGCGACACCAGGCCTCTACGTGAGGTCGGCCCAAACTCCCCCAACACAGTCACACGTGTTCCGGAATTCTGAGTGTTGGGAGGTTCCGTCTTCAGTCTGCAGAACCTGGGATCCCCTAGGAGCCCTCGCGTGTCTTCCCCTAGTGTCGCTAGTGCGGGCTGCCGGAAATGCGGGGGGTTGGGCTGGAAATGCAGGCAGCATGTATTGCCTCTCCGGGACAAGGGAGGTAATTAGCGGATTCCCGCTGCAATGCAAAACCTGGACCCAGGCAGCTTCGTGGAGGGTGGCCCCAAACATCCCACACAAACTCGTCCGGGTTCCGGAATTCTGAGTGTGGGGAGGACCCATCGTGTGTCTGCAGCACCTGTGATCTCTAGGAGCCTCTGGTGTCTTCCCGAGTGTCTAGAGTGCGGGCTGCCGGGGAAAAGGGGGTTGGGCTGGAAATGCAGGTAGCATCTAGTGTCTCCCCCTGTACAGTGGAGGTAATTAGCGGAATTCCCCTGCCAGGCAACACCTGTGACACCTGGCAGCTGCATGGAGGGGGCCCCTAACCTCCCTAACACACTAGGGGGGGTGTTCCGGAATTCTGAGATTGGGGAGGTTCCGTCTTCCATCTGCAGCGACTGGGATATCCTAGGAGACTTCCGCGTGTCTTCCCCCAGTGTCTCTAGTGGGGGGGGGGGGGGGGGGGCGGGCTGCCCGGGAAACGCGAGAGGTTAGCCTGGAAATGAAGGTAGCATCTAGTGCCTCCCCTTGGAAAGGGGTAAGGTAATTAGCAGAATTCCCTCTGCCTTGCAAAACGTGACACCGGCAGCTGCGTGGAGGGCGGTCTCAAACCTCCCACACACTATCGGCGTGTATGTTCCGGAATTCTGATTGTTGGGAGGTTCCGTCTTCTGTCTGCAGCGCCTGGTATCTCAAAAGAGCCCTCCGCGTGTCTTCCCCGAGTGTCTCCTAGTGTGGGGTTCAATGGAAAATGCGGGGGTTTTGGCTGGAAATGCAGGTAGCATACAGTGACTCCCCCTGGACAGGGGAGGTAATTAGCGCATTTCTCCCTGCTAGGCAATACCTTTGACAACAGGCACCTGCGTGGAGGGTGGCCCCAAACCTACCCCACATAGTCAGCCGTGTTCCGGAATTCTGAGTGTGGGAAGGTTCCGTCATCTGTCTGCAGCGCCTGGGTTCTCCTATGAGCCATTCGCGTGTCTTTCCCGAGAATCTCCTATGCGGGCTGCCAGGGAAAGGCGGGGGATGGGCTGGAAATGCAGGTAGCATGTAGTGCCTCCCCCTGGACCGGGGAGTTATATAGCGGACTTCCACCTTGCACCTAACACCTGCGACCCCATGCAGCTACGTGGAGGTCGGCCCCAAACCTCCCCCACACTGTCAGACGTGTTCCGTATTCTGAGAGTGGGGAAGTTCCGTCTTCTGTCTGCAGCACCTGGGATCTCCTAGGAGCCCTTCGAGTGTCTTCCCAAAGAGTCTCCTATTGCGGGCTGCCGGGGAATGGCGGGGGATTCGGCTGGAATGCAAGGTAGCATGTGCTGCTTCCCCCTGGACAGGGGAGTGGTATTTAGCGGAATTCCCCCTGCCAGGGAACACCTGTGACCCCAGGCAGATGCGTGGAAGGCGGCCCCCAAACCTCCCCCCACACAGTCAGACGTGTTCATAATTCTGAGAGTGGGGACGTTTTGTCTTCTGTCTGCAGGCAACTGAGATCTCCTAGGAGCCATTCGCGTGACTTCCCGAGAGTCTCCTTGTGCGGGCTCCAAGGGAAATGAGGGGTTGGGCTGGAAATGCAGGTAGCATCCATGGCCTCCTCCTGGAATTGGGAAGTAATTAGCGGACTTCCCCCTGAAAGGCAAAACCCGTGACACCAGGCATCTACGTGGATGGCAGCCCCAAACCTCCCCCACACACTCAGCCATGTTCCGGAATTCTGAGTGTGGGGAGGTTCCGTCTTATGTCTGCAGCGCCTGGGATCCACTAGGAGCCCTCCGCGTTTCTTCCCCGAGTGTCTGCTAGTGCGGGCTGCCGGGGAAATTCAGGGGTTGGGTTGGTAATGCAGGCAGCATCTAGTGCCTCCTCCAGGACAGGGGAGGTATTTAGCGGATTTCCCACTGCATTGCAACATCTGTGACCCCAGGCAGCTTCGTGGGGGGCGGCCCCAAACCTCCCACACACACTCGGCCGTGTTCCGGAATTCTGAGTGTGGGGAGTTTCTGTCATCTGTCTGCAGCGCCTGGGATCTTCTAGGAGCCCTCCGCGTGTCTTCCTCGAGTATCTACTAGTGCGGGCTCCCGGGGAAAGGCGGGGGTTTGGGCTGGAAATGCAGGTTGCATCTAGTGTCTCCCCCTGTACAGGGGAGGTAATTAGCGGAATTCCCCCTGCCAGGCAACACCTGTGACACCTGGCAGCTGCATGGAGGGCGGCCCCTAACCTCCCTAACACACTCGGGCGTGTTCCGGAATTCTGAGATTGGGGAGGATCCGTATTCCGTCTGCAGCGACTGGGATTTCCTAGGAGCCTTCCGCGTGTCTTCCCCGAGTTTCTCCTAGTGCGGGCTGCCAAGGAAACGCGGGGATTAACCTGGAAATGCAGGTAGCATCTAGTGCCTCCCCCTGGACAGGAGAGATAATTAGCTGAATTCCCTCTGCCTTGCAAACACCTGTGACACCAGGCAGCTGCGTGGAGGGCGGTCTCAAACCTCCCACACACTCTCGGCCGTGTTCCGGAATTCTGATTGTTGGGAGGTTCCGTCTTCTGTCTGCAGCGCCTGGTATCTCAAAAGAGCCTTCCGCGTGTCTTCCCGAGTGTCTCCTAGTGTGGGGTTCAATGGAAATGCGGGGGTTTGGCTGGAAATGCAGGTAGCATACAGTGACTCCCCCTGGACAGGGGAGGTAATTAGCGCATTTCTCCCTGCTAGGCAATACCTTTGACAACAGGCACCTGCGTGGAGGGTGGCCCCAAACCTCCCCAACACACTCGGCCGAGTTCCGGAATTTGAGTGTGGGGAGGTTCCGTCTTTTGTCTGCAGCGTCTTGGATCCCCTAGGAGCCCTCCGCGTGTCTTCCCCGAGTGTCTCCTAGTGCAGGCAGACGGCGAATAGCAGGGGTAGACCTGGAAATGCAGGTACCATCTAGTGCCTCTCCCTGGACAGGAGAGGTATTTGGCGGACTTACCCCTGCAAGGCAACACCTGTGAAACCAGGCAGCTTTGTGGTGTGTGGCCCCAAACCTCCACCACACACTCGGCCGTGTTCCGGAATTTTGAGAGTGGGGAGGTTCGGCCTTCTGTCTGCAGCGTCTTGGATCTCCTAGGAGCCCTCCGCGTGTTTTCCCCTATTGACTCCTATTGCGGGCTCCAAGGGAAATGAGGGGGTTGGGCTGGAAATGCAGGGTAGCATCTAGTGCCTCCCCCTGGAATTGGGAAATAATTAGCGGACTTCCCCCTGCCAGACAATACCAGTGACCCCAGGCAGCTGCGTGGAGGGCGGCCACAAAACTCCCCCACAAAGTCAGACGTGTTCCGGAATTCTGAGTGTTGGGAGGATCCGTCTTCTGTCTACTGCGCCTGGGATCTCCTAGGAGCCCTTCACATGTCTTCCCCGAGAGTCTCCTTGTGCGGGCTGCCGGGGAAATGAGGGGGATGGGCTGGAAATGCAGGTAGCATGTAGTGCCTCCCCCTGGACAGGGGAGGTATTTAGCGGATTTCCCCATGCCAGAAAACACCTGTGACCCCAGGCAGCTGCGTGGAGGGCGGCCCCCAACCTCCCCTACACAGTCAGACGTGTTCCGGAATTCTGAGAGTGGGAAGGATCCGTCGTCTGTCTGCAGTTCCTGGGATCTCTTATCAGCCATTTGCATGTCTTCCCCGAGATTCTCATAGTGCGGGCTGCCGGGGAAAGGCGGGGAATGGGCTGGAAATGCAGGTAGCATGTAGTGCCTCCCACTGGACAGGGGAGATATTTAGCGGACTTCACCCTTGCACCTAAAACTTGCGACACCAGGCCGCTACGTTGAGGTCGGCCCCAAACCTCCCCCACACAGTCAGACGTGTTCCGTTATTCTGAGATTGGGGAAGTTCCGTCTTCTCTCTGCAGCAACTGGGATCTCCTAGGAGCCCTTCGAGTGTCTTTTCAAAGAGTCTCCTATTGCGGGCTGCCGGGGAAAGGCGGGGGATTGGCTGGAAATGCAGGTAGCATGTACTGCCTCCCCCTGGACAGGGGAGGAATTTAGCGGAATTCCCCCTGCCAGGGAACACCTGTGACCACAGGCAGCTGTGTGGAGGGCAGCCCCAAACCTCCCCCACACACTCGGCCATGTTCCGGAATTCTGAGTGTGGGGAGGGTTCCGTCTTATGTCTGCAGTGTCTGGGATCTCCTAGGAGCCCTCCGCGTGTCTTCCCCGAATGTCTCTTATTGCGGGCTCCAATGGAAATGAGGGGGTTGGGCTGGAAATGCAGGTAGCATCCATGGCCTCCCCCTGGAATTGGGAAGTAATTAGCGGACTTCCCCCTGAAAGGCAATTCCAGTGACAACAGGCATCTACGTGGATGGCGGCCCCAAACCTCCCCCACACACTCGGCCATGTTCCGGAATTCTGAGTGTGGGGAGGTTCCGTCTTATGTCTGCCGCGCCTGGGATCCCCTAGGAGCCCTCCGCATTTCTTCCCCGAGTGTCTCCTATTGCGAGCTGCCGGGGAAATTCAGGGGTTGGTTTGGAAATGCAGGTAGCATCTAGTGCCTCCTCCAGGACAGGGGAGGTAATTAGCGGATTTCCCACTGCAATGCAACACCTGTGACCCCAGGCAGCTTCGTGGGGGGCGGCCATAAAAATCCCACACACACTCGGCCGTGTTCCGGAATTCTGAGTGTGGGGAGGTTCCGTCTTCTGTCTGCAGCGCCTGGGATCTTCTAAGAGCACTCCGCGTGTCATCTTCGAGTTTCTACTAGTGCGGGCTCCCGGGGAAAGGCGGGGTTTGGGCTGGAAATGCAGGTAGCATCTAGAGTCTCCTCATGGACAGGGTAGGTAATTAGCGTACTTCCCCCTGCCAGGCAACACCGGTGAACAAGGCACCTGCGTGGATATCGTCACAAAACCTCCCCCACACAGTCGGCCGTGTTCCGGAATTCTGAGTGTGGAGAGGTTCCGTCTTCTGTCTGCAGCACCTGGGATCCCCTAGGAGCCCTCCGCGTGTCTTCCCCTAGTGTCTGCTAGTGCGGGCTGCCAGGGAAATGCGGGGGTTGGGCTGGAAATGCAGGCAGCATGTATTGCCTCCTCCGGGACAAGGGAGGTAATTAGCGGATTTCCCGCTGCAATGCAAAACCTGTGACCCCAGGCAGCTTCGTGGAGGGTGGCCCCAAACATCCCACACAAACTCGTCCGTGTTCCGGAATTCTGAGTGTGGGGAGGACCCATCGTGTGTCTGCAGCACCTGTGATCTCCTAGGAGCCCTCTGCGTGTCTTCCCCGAGTGTCTCCGAGTGCGGGCTGCCGGGGAAAAGCGGGGGTTGGGCTGGAAATGCAGGTAGCATCTAGTGTCTCCCCCTGTACAGGGGAGGGTAATTAGCGGAATTCCCCCTGCCAGGCAACACCTGTGACACCTGGCAGCTGCATGGAGGGCGGCCCCTAACCTCCCTAACACACTCGGGCGTGTTCCGGAATTCTGAGATTGGGGAGGTTCCGTCTTCCATCTGCAGCGACTGGGATTTCCTAGGAGACTTCCGCGTGTCTTCCCCCAGTGTCTCCTAGTGCGGGCTGCCAGGGAAACGCGGAGGTTAGCCTGGAAATGCAGGTAGCATCTAGTGCCTCCCCTTGGACAGGGGAGGTAATTAGCAGAATTCCCTCTGCCTTGCAACACCTGTGACACCAGGCAGCTGCGTGGAGGGCGGCCCCAAACCTACCCCACATAGTCAGCCGTGTTCCGGAATTCTGAGTGTGTGAAGGTTCCGTCATCTGTCTGCAGCGCCTGAGTTCTCCTATGAGCCATTCGCGTGTCTTTCCCGAGAATCTCCTATGCGGGCTGCCAGGGAAAGGCGGGGATGGGCTGGAAATGCAGGTAGCATGTAGTGCCTCCCCCTGGACAGGGGAGGTATATAGCGGACTTCCACCTTGCACCTAACACCTGCGACCCCAGGCAGCTACGTGGAGGTCGGCCCCAAACCTCCCCCACACTGTCAGACGTGTTCCGTTATTCTGAGAGTGGGGAAGTTCCGTCTTCTGTCTGCAGCACCTGGGATCTCCTAGGAGCCCTTCGAGTGTCTTCCCAAAGAGTCTCCTATTGCGGGCTGCCGGGGAATGGCGGGGGATTGGCTGGAAATGCAGGTAGCATGTGCTGCTTCCCCCTGGACAGGGGAGGTATTTAGCGGAATTCCCCCTGCCAGGGAACACCTGTGACCCCAGGCAGCTGCGTGGAAGGCGGCCCCAAACCTCCCCCACACAGTCAGACGTGTTTCGTAATTCTGAGAGTGGGGACGTTTTGTCTTCTGTCTGCAGCAACTGAGATCTCCTAGGAGCCATTCGCGTGACTTCCCCGAGAGTCTCCTTGTGCGGGCTGCCGGGGAAGGGCGGGGGATTAGCTGGAAATGCAGGTAGCATGTAGTTCCTCCCCCTGGACAGGGGAGGTATTTAGCGGACTTCCCCTGCCAGGGAACACCAGTGACCCCAGGCAGCCGCGAAGAGGGCAGCCCTAAACCTCCCACACACAGTCAGCCGTGTTCCGGAATTCTGAGTGTGCGGAGGTTCCGTCTTCTGTCTGCTTCGCCTGGGATCTCCTATGAGCCCTTGGCTTTTCTTCCCCGAGAGTCCCCTAGTGCCGGCTGCCAGGAAATTCGGGTGATGGGCTGGTAATGCAGGTAGCATGTAGTGCCACCCCCTGGACAGGGGATGTATTTAGCGGACTTCCCCCTGCCAGGGAGCACCTGTGACCCCAGGCAGCTGCGTGGAGGGTGGCCAAAAAACTCCCCCACACAGTCAGACGTGTTCCGGAATTCTGAGTGTGGGGAGGTTCCGTCTTATGTCTGCAGAGCCTGGGATCTCCTAGGAGCCCTCCGCGTTTATTCCCCGAGTGTCTCTTAGTGTGGGCTGACGGCGAAAGGCAGGAGTAGACCTGGAATTGCAGGTAACATCTAGTGCCTCTCCCTGGACAGGAGAGGTAATTGGCTGACTTACCCCTGCAAGGCAACACCTGTGACACCAGGCAGCTTCGTGGCGTGTGGCCCTAAACCTCCACTACACACTCGGCCGTGTTCCGGAATTTTGAGTGTGGGGAGGTTCCGTCTTCTGTCTGCAGCGTCTGGGATCTCCTAGGAGCCCTCCGCGTGTCTTCCCCGAATGTCTCCTATTGCGGGCTCCAAGGGAAATGAGGGGGTTGGGCTGGAAATGCAGGTAGCATCCATGGCCTCCTCCTGGAATTGGGAAGTAATTAGCGGACTTCCCCCTGAAAGGCAAAACCCGTGACACCAGGCATCTACGTGGATGGCAGCCCCAAACCTCCCCCACACACTCGGCCATGTTCCGGAATTCTGAGTGTGGGGAGGTTCCGTCTTATGTCTGCAGCGCCTGGGATCCACTAGGAGCCCTCCGCGTTTCTTCCCCGAGTGTCTCCTATTGCGGGCTGCCGGGGAAATTCAGGGGTTGGTTTGGAAATGCAGGTAGCATCTAGTGTCTCCCCCAGTACAGGGGAGGTAATTAGCGGAATTCCCCCTGCCAGGCAACACCTGTGACACCTGGCAGCTGCATGGAGGGCGGCCCCTAACCTCCCTAACACACTCGGGCGTGTTCCGGAATTCTGAGATTGGGGAGGATCCGTATTCCGTCTGCAGCGACTGGGATTTCCTAGGAGCCTTCCGCGTGTCTTCCCCGAGTGTCTCCTAGTGCGGGCTGCCAGGGAAACGCGGGGGTTAACCTGGAAATGCAGGTAGCATCTAGTGCCTCCCCCTGGACAGGAGAGATAATTAGCTGAATTCCCTCTGCCTTGCAACACCTGTGACACCAGGCAGCTGCGTGGTGGGCGGTCTCAAACCTCCCACACACTCTCGGCCGTGTTGCGGAATTCTGATTGTTGGGAGGTTCCGTCTTCTGTCTGCAGTGCCTGGTATCTCAAAAGAGCCCTCCGCGTGTCTTCCCCGAGTGTCTCCTAGTGTGGGGTTCAATGGAAATGCGGGGGTTTGGCTGGAAATGCAGGTAGCATACAGTGACTCCCCCTGGACAGGGGAGGTAATTAGCGCATTTCTCCCTGCTAGGCAATACCTTTGACAACAGGCACCTGCGTGGAGGGTGGCCCCAAACCTCCCCAACACACTCGGCCGAGTTCCGGAATTTTGAGTGTGGGGAGGTTCCGTCTTTTGTCTGCAGCGTCTTGGATCCCCTAGGAGCCCTCCGCGTGTCTTCCCCGAGTGTCTCCTAGTGCAGACAGACGGCGAATAGCAGGGGTAGACCTGGAAATGCAGGTACCATCTAGTGCCTCTCCCTGGACAGGAGAGGTAATTGGCTGACTTACCCCTGCAAGGCAACACCTGTGACACCAGGCAGCTTCGTGGCGTGTGGCCCGAAACCTCCACCACACACTCGGGCGTGTTCCGGAATTTTGAGTGTGGGGAGGTTCCGTCTTCTGTCTGCAGTGTCTGGGATCACCTAGGAGCCCTCCGCGTGTCTTCCCCGAATGTCTCCTATTGCGGGCTCCAATGAAAATGAGGGGGTTGGGCTGGAAAAGCAGGTAGCATCCATGGCCTCCCCCTGGAATTGGGAAGTAATTAGCGGACTTCCCCCTGAAAGGCAATTCCAGTGACACCAGGCAGCTACGTGGATGGCAGCCCCAAACCTCCCCCACACACTCGGCCATGTTCCGGAATTCTGAGTGTGGGGAGGTTCCGTCTTAAGTCTGCCGCGCCTGGGATCCCCTAGGAGCCCTCCGCATTTCTTCCCCGAGTGTCTCCTATTGCGAGCTGCCGGGGAAATTCAGGGGTTGGTTTGGAAATGCAGGTAGCATCTAGTGCCTCCTCCAGGACAGGGGAGGTAATTAGCGGATTTCCCACTGCAATGCAACTCCTGTGACCCCAGGCAGCTTCGTGGGGGGCGGCCCCAAACCTCCCACACACACTCGGCCGTGTTCCGGAATTCTGAGTGTGGGGAGGATCCGTCTTCTGTCTGCAGCGCCTGGGATCTTCTAAGAGCACTCCGCGTGTCATCTTCGAGTTTCTACTAGTGCGGGCTCCCGGGGAAAGGCGGGGTTTGGGCTGGAAATGCAGGTAGCATCTAGAGTCTCCTCATGGACAGGGTAGGTAATTAGCGTACTTCCCCCTGCCAGGCAACACCGGTGAACAAGGCACCTGCGTGGATATCGTCACAAAACCTCCCCCACACAGTCGGCCGTGTTCCGGAATTCTGAGTGTGGAGAGGTTCCGTCTTCTGTCTGCAGCACCTGGGATCCCCTAGGAGCCCTCCGCGTGTCTTCCCCTAGTGTCTGCTAGTGCGGGCTGCCAGGGAAATGCGGGGGTTGGGCTGGAAATGCAGGCAGCATGTATTGCCTCCTCCGGGACAAGGGAGGTAATTAGCGGATTTCCCGCTGCAATGCAAAACCTGTGACCCCAGGCAGCTTCGTGGAGGGTGGCCCCAAACATCCCACACAAACTCGTCCGTGTTCCGGAATTCTGAGTGTGGGGAGGACCCATCGTGTGTCTGCAGCACCTGTGATCTCCTAGGAGCCCTCTGCGTGTCTTCCCCGAGTGTCTCCGAGTGCGGGCTGCCGGGGAAAAGGGGGGGTTGGGCTGGAAATGCAGGTAGCATCTAGTGTCTCCCCCTGTACAGGGGAGGTAATTAGCGGAATTCCCCCTGCCAGGCAACACCTGTGACACCTGGCAGCTTCATGGAGGGCGGCCCCTAACCTCCCTAACACACTCGGGCGTGTTCCGGAATTCTGAGATTGGGGAGGTTCCGTCTTCCATCTGCAGCGACTGGGATTTCCTAGGAGACTTCCGCGTGTCTTCCCCCAGTGTCTCCTAGTGCGGGCTGCCAGGGAAACGCGGAGGTTAGCCTGGAAATGCAGGTAGCATCTAGTGCCTCCCCTTGGACAGGGGAGGTAATTAGCAGAATTCCCTCTGCCTTGCAACACCTGTGACACCAGGCAGCTGCGTGGAGGGCGGCCCCAAACCTACCCCACATAGTCAGCCGTGTTCCGGAATTCTGAGTGTGGGAAGGTTCCGTCATCTGTCTGCAGCGCCTGGGTTCTCCTATGAGCCATTCGCGTGTCTTTCCCGAGAATCTCCTATGCGGGCTGCCAGGGAAAGGCGGGGGATGGGCTGGAAATGCAGGTAGCATGTAGTGCCTCCCCCTGGACAGGGGAGGTATATAGCGGACTTCCACCTTGCACCTAACACCTGCGACCCCAGGCAGCTACGTGGAGGTCGGCCCCAAACCTCCCCCACACTGTCAGACGTGTTCCGTTATTCTGAGAGTGGGGAAGTTCCGTCTTCTGTCTGCAGCACCTGGGATCTCCTAGGAGCCCTTCGAGTGTCTTCCCAAAGAGTCTCCTATTGCGGGCTGCCGGGGAATGGCGGGGGATTGGCTGGAAATGCAGGTAGCATGTGCTGCTTCCCCCTGGACAGGGGAGGTATTTAGCGGAATTCCCCCTGCCAGGGAGCACCTGTGAACCCAGGCAGCTGCGTGGAGGGCGGCCTAAAATCTCCCCCACACAGTCAGACTTGTTCCGGAATTCTGATTGTTTGGAGGTTCCGTCTTCTGTCTGCTGCACCTGGGATCTCCTAGGAGCCCTTCACTTGTCTACCCGGAGAGTGTCTTAGTGCGGGCTGCCGGGGAAGTTGGGGGAAGGGCTGGAAATGCAGGTAGCATGTAGTGCCTCCCCCTGGACAGGGGATGTATTTAGCGGACTTTCCCCTGCCAGGGAGCACCTGTGACCCCAGGCAGCTGCGTGAAGGGCGGCCACAAACCTCCCCCAACACTCAGACGTGTTCCGGAATTCGGAGTGTGGGAAGGATCCTTCATCTGTCTGCAGCGCCTGGGATCTCCTAGGAGCCCTTCTCGTGACTTCCCCGAGAGTGTCCTATTGCGGGTTGCCGGGGAAATGCGGGGGAAGGGCTGGAAATGCAGGTAGCATGTAGTGCCTCCCCGTGGACAGGGGAGGTATTTAGCGGACTTCCCCCTGCCAGGGAGCACCTGTGACCCCAGGCAGCTGCGTGGAGGGCGTCCCCAATCCTCCCCACACAGTCAGCCGTGTTCCGGAATTCTGAGCGTGGGGATGTTCCGACTTCAGTCTGCAGTGACTGGGATCTCCTAGGAGCACTTCCAGTGCCTTCCCCGCGAGTCTCCTATTGCGGGTTGAGTGGGAAAGGTGAAGGATGAGCTGGAAATGCAGGTAGCATATAGTGCCTCCCCCTAGACGGGGGAAGAATTTAGCGGACTTCCCCCTGCCAGGGAGCACCTGTGACCCCAGGCAGCTGCGTGGAGTGCGGCCTAAAATCTTCCCCACACAGTCAGACTTGTTCCGGAATTCTGAGTGTTTGGAGGTTCCGTCTTCTGTCTGCTGCACCTGGGATCTCCTAGGAGCCATTCACTTGTCTACCCGGAGAGTGTCTCTGTGCGGGCTGCCGGGGAAGGTGGGGGATGGGCTGGAAATGCAGGTAGCATGTAGTGCCTCCCCCTGGACAGGGGATGTATTTAGCGGACTACCCCCTGCCAGGGAGCACGTGTGACCCCAGGCAGCTTCGTGGATGGCGGCCACAAAACTCCCCCACACAGTCAGACGTGTTCCGGAATTCTGAGTGTTGGGAGGTTCCGCCTTCTGTCTACTGCGCCTGGGATCTCCTAGGAGCCCTCCGCGTGTCTTCCCCGAGTGTCTCCTAGTGCGGGCTGACGGCGAAAGGCAGGAGTAGACCTGGAAATGCAGGTAACATCTAGTGTCTCTCCCTGGACAGGAGAGGTAATTGGCTGACTTACCCCTGCAAGGCAACACCAGTGACACCAGGCATCTACGTGGATGGCGGCCCCAAACCTCCCCCACACACTCGGCCGTGTTCCGGAATTCTGAGTGTGTGGAGGTTCCGTCTTATGTCTGCCGCGCCTGGGATCCCCTAGGAGCACTCCGCGTGTCATCCTCGAGTTTCTACTAGTGCGGGCTCCCGGGGAAAGGCGGGGTTTGGGCTGGAAATGCAGGTAGCATCTAGAGTCTCCTCATGGACAGGGTAGGTAATTAGCGTACTTCCCCCTTCCAGGCAACACCGGTGAACAAGGCACCTGTGTGGATATCGTCACAAAACCTCCCCCACACAGTCGGCCGTGTTCCGGAATTCTGAGTGTGGAGAGGTTCCGTCTTCTGTCTGCAGCACCTGGGATCCCCTAGGAGCCCTCCGCGTGTCTTCCCCTAGTGTCTGCTAGTGCGGGCTGCCAGGGAAATGCGGGGGTTGGGCTGGAAATGCAGGCAGCATGTATTGCCTCCTCCGGGACAAGGGAGGTAATTAGCGGATTTCCCGCTGCAATGCAAAACCTGTGACCCCAGGCAGCTTCGTGGAGGGTGGCCCCAAACATCCCACACAAACTCGTCCGTGTTCCGGAATTCTGAGTGTGGGGAGGACCCATCGTGTGTCTGCAGCACCTGTGATCTCCTAGGAGCCCTCTGCGTGTCTTCCCCGAGTGTCTCCGAGTGCGGGCTGCCGGGGAAAAGCGGGGGTTGGGCTGGAAATGCAGGTAGCATCTAGTGTCTCCCCCTGTACAGGGGAGGTAATTAGCGGAATTCCCCCTGCCAGGCAACACCTGTGACACCTGGCAGCTGCATGGAGGGCGGCCCCTAACCTCCCTAACACACTCGGGCGTGTTCCAGAATTCTGAGATTGGGGAGGTTCCGTCTTCCATCTGCAGCGACTGGGATTTCCTAGGAGACTTCCGCGTGTCTTCCCCCAGTGTCTCCTAGTGCGGGCTGCCAGGGAAACGCGGGGGTTAGCCTGGAAATGCAGGTAGCATCTAGTGCCTCCCCTTGGACAGGGGAGGTAATTAGCAGAATTCCCTCTGCCTTGCAACACCTGTGACACCAGGCAGCTGAGTGCAGGGCGGCCCCAAACCTACCCCACATAGTCAGCCGTGTTCCGGAATTCTGAGTGTGGGAAGGTTCCGTTATCTGTCTGCAGCGCCTGGGTTCTCCTATGAGCCATTCGCGTGTCTTTCCCGAGAATCTCCTATGCGGGCTGCCAGGGAAAGGCGGGGGATGGGCTGGAAATGCAGGTAGCATGTAGTGCCTCCCCCTGGACAGGGGAGGTATTTAGCGGACTTCCACCTTGCACCTAATACCTGCGACCCCAGGCAGCTACGTGGAGGTCGGCCCCAAACCTCCCCCACACTGTCAGACGTGTTCCGTTATTCTGAGAGTGGGGAAATTCCGTCTTCTGTCTGCAGCACCTGGGATCTCCTAGGAGCCCTTCGAGTGTCTTCCCAAAGAGTCTCCTATTGCGGGCTGCCGGGGAATGGCGGGGGATTGGCTGGAAATGCAGGTAGCATGTGCTGCTTCCCCCTGGACAGGGGAGGTATTTAGCGGACTTCCCCCTGCCAGGGAACACCAGTGACCCCAGGCAGCCGCGAAGAGGGCAGCCCTAAACCTCCCACACACAGTCAGCCATGTTCCGGAATTCTGAGTGTGCGGAGGTTCCGTCTTCTGTCTGCTTCGCCTGGGATCTCCTATGAGCCCTTGGCTTTTCTTCCCCGAGAGTCCCCTAGTGCCGGCTGCCAGGAAATTCGGGTGATGGGCTGGTAATTCAGGTAGCATGTAGTGCCACCCCCTGGACAGGGGATGTATTTAGTGGACTTCCCCCTGCCAGGGAGCACCTGTGACCCCAGGCAGCTGCGTGGAGGGCGGCCAAAAAACTCCCCCACACAGTCAGACGTGTTCCGGAATTCTGAGTGTGGGGAGGTTCCGTCTTATGTCTGCAGAGCCTGGGATCTCCTAGGAGCCCTCCGCGTTTATTCCCCGAGTGTCTCTTAGTGTGGGCTGACGGCGAAAGGCAGGAGTAGACCTGGAATTGCAGGTAACATCTAGTGTCTCTCCCTGGACAGGAGAGGTAATTGGCTGACTTACCCCTGCAAGGCAACACCTGTGACACCAGGCAGCTTCGTGGCGTGTGGCCCCAAACCTCCACTACACACTCGGCCTTGTTCCGGAATTTTGAGTGTGGGGAGGTTCCGTCTTCTGTCTACAGCGTCTGGGATCTCCTAGGAGCCTTCCGCGTGTCTTCCCCGAATGTCTCCTATTGCCGGCTCCAAGGGAAATGAGGGGGTTGGGCTGGAAATGCAGGTAGCATCCATGGCCTCCTCCTGGAATTGGGAAGTAATTAGCGGACTTCCCCCTGAAAGGCAAAACCCGTGACACCAGGCATCTACGTGGATGGCGGCCCCAAACCTCCCCCACACACTCGGCCATGTTCCGGAATTCTGAGTGTGGGGAGGTTCCGTCTTATGTCTGCAGCGCCTGGGATCCACTAGGAGCCCTCCGCGTTTCTTCCCCGAGTGTCTCCTATTGCGGGCTGCCGGGGAAATTCAGGGGTTGGGTTGGAAATGCAGGTAGCATCTAGTGCCTCCTCCAGGACAGGGGAGGTAATTAGCGGATTTCCCACTGCATTGCAACACCTGTGACCCCAGGCAGCTTCGTGGGGGGTGGCCCCAAACCTCCCACACACACTCGGCCGTGTTCCGGAATTCTGAGTGTGGGGAGTTTCTGTCATCTGTCTGCAGCGCCTGGGATCTTCTAGGAGCCCTCCGCGAGTCTTCCTCGAGTATCTACTAGTGCGGGCTCCCGGGGAAAGGCGGGGTTTGGGCTGGAAATGCAGGTAGCATCTAGTGTCTCCCCCTGTACAGGGGAGGTAATTAGCGGAATTCCCCCTGCCAGGCAACACCTGTGACACCTGGCAGCTGCATGGAGGGCGGCCCCTAACCTCCCTAACACACTCGGGCGTGTTCCGGAATTCTGAGATTGGGGAGGATCCGTATTCCGTCTGCAGCGTCTGGGATTTCCTAGGAGCCTTCCGCGTGTCTTCCCCGAGTGTCTCCTAGTGCGGGCTGCCAGGGAAACGCGGGAGTTAACCTGGAAATGCAGGTAGCATCTAGTGCCTCCCCCTGGACAGGAGAGATAATTAGCTGAATTCCCTCTGCCTTGCAACACCTGTGACACCAGTCAGCTGCGTGGAGGGCGGTCTCATACCTCCCACACACTCTCGGCCGTGTTCCGGAATTCTGATTGTTGGGAGGTTCCGTCTTCTGTCTGCTGCGCCTGGGATCTCAAAAGAGCCCTCCGCGTGTCTTCCCCGAGTGTCTCCTAGTGTGGGTTTCAATGGAAATGCGGGGGTTTGGCTGGAAATGCAGGTAGCATACAGTGACTCCCCCTGGACAGGGGAGGTAATTAGCGCATTTATCCCTGCTAGGCAATACCTTTGACAACAGGCACCTGCGTGGAGGGTGGCCCCAAACCTCCCCAACACACTCGGTCGAGTTCCGGAATTTTGAGTGTGGGGAGGTTCCGTCTTTTGTCTGCAGCGTCTTGGATCCCCTAGGAGCCCTCCACGTGTCTTCCCCGAGTGTCTCCTAGTGCAGGCTGCCAGGGAAACGCGGGGGTTAACCTGGAAATGCAGGTAGCATCTAGTGCCTCCCCCTGGACAGGAGAGATAATTAGCTGAATTCCCTCTGCCTTGCAACACCTGTGACACCAGTCAGCTGCGTGGAGGACGGTCTCAAACCTCCCACACACTCTCGGCCGTGTTCCGGAATTCTGATTGTTGGGAGGTTCCGTCTTCTGTCTGCAGCGCCTGGTATCTCAAAAGAGCCCTCCGCGTGTCTTCCCCGAGTGTCTCCTAGTGTGGGTTTCAATGGAAATGCGGGGGTTTGACTGGAAATGCAGGTAACATAGAGTGACTCCCCCTGGACAGGGGAGGTAATTAGCGCATTTCTCCCCGCTAGGCAGTACCTTTGTCAACAGGCACCTGCGTGGAGGGTGGCCCCAAACCTCCCCAACACACTCGGCCGAGTTCCGGAATTTTGAGTGTGGGGAGGTTCCGTCTTTTGTCTGCAGCGTCTTGGATCCCCTAGGAGCCCTCCGCGTGTCTTCCCCGAGTGTCTCCTAGTGCAGGCAGACGGCGAATAGCAGGGGTAGACCTGGAAATGCAGGTACCATCTAGTGCCTCTCCCTGGACAGGAGAGGTAATTGGCGGACTAACCCCTGCAAGGCAACACCTGTGAAACCAGGCAGCTTTGTGGTGTGTGGCCCCAAACCTCCACCACACACTCGGCCGTGTTCCGGAATTTTGAGAGTGGGGAGGTTCGGCCTTCTGTCTGCAGCGTCTTGGATCTCCTAGGAGACCTCCGCGTGTTTTCCCCTATTGACTCCTATTGCGGGCTCCAAGGGAAATGAGGGGGTTGGGCTGGAAATGCAGGTAGCATCTAGTGCCTCCCCCTGGAATTGGGAAGTAATTAGCGGACTTCCCCCAGAAAGGCAAAAGCCGTGACACCAGGCATCTACGTGGATGGCGGCCCCAAACCTCCCCCACACACTCGGCCGTGTTCCGGAATTCTGAGTGTGGGGAGGTTCCGTCTTATGTCTGCAGCACCTGGGATCCACTAGGAGCCCTCCGCGTTTCTTCCCCGAGTGTCTCCTATTGCGGGCTGCCGGGGAAATTCAGGGGTTGGGTTGGAAATGCAGGTAGCATCTAGTGCCTCCTCCAGGACAGGGGAGGTAATTAGCGGATTTCCCACTGCATTGCAACACCTGTGACCCCAGGCAGCTTCGTGGGGGCGGCCCCAAACCTCCCACACACACTCGGCCGTGTTCCGGAATTCTGAGTGTGGGGAGTTTCTGTCATCTGTCTGCAGCGCCTGGGATCTTCTAGGAGCCCTACGCGTGTCTTCCTCGAGTATCTACTAGTGCGGGCTCCCGGGGAAAGGCGGGGTTTGGGCTGGAAATGCAGGTAGCATCTAGTGTCTCCCCCTGTACAGGGGAGGTAATTAGCGGAATTCCCCCTGCCAGGCAACACCTGTGACACCTGGCAGCTGCATGAAGGGCGGCCCCTAACCTCCCTAACACATTCGGGCGTGTTCCGGAATTCTGAGATTGGGGAGGATCCGTATTCCGTCTGCAGCGACTGGGATTTCCTAGGAGCCTTCCGCGTGTCTTCCCCGAGTGTCTCCTAGTGCGGGCTGCCAGGGAAACGCGGGGGTTAACCTGGAAATGCAGGTAGCATCTAGTGCCTCCCCCTGGACAGGAGAGATAATTAGCTGAATTCCCTCTGCCTTGCAACACCTGTGACACCAGTCAGCTGCGTGGAGGGCGGTCTCAAACCTCCCACACACTCTCGGCCGTGTTCCGGAATTCTGATTGTTGGAAGGTTCCGTCTTCTGTCTGCAGCGCCTGGTATCTCAAAAGAGCCCTCCGCGTGTCTTCCCCGAGTGTCTCCTAGTGTGGGTTTCAATGGAAATGCGGGGGTTTGGCTGGAAATGCAGGTAGCATACAGTGACTCCCCCTGGACAGGGGAGGTAATTAGCGCATTTCTCCCTGCTAGGCAATACCTTTGACAACAGGCACCTGCGTGGAGGGTGGCCCCAAACCTCCCCAACACACTCGGCCGAGTTCCGGAATTTTGAGTGTGGGGAGGTTCCGTCTTCTGTCTGCAGTGTCTGGGATCTCCTAGGAGCCCTCCGCGTGTCTTCCCCGAATGTCTCCTATTGCGGGCTCCAATGGAAATGAGGGGGTTGGGCTGGAAATGCAGGTAGCATCCATGGCCTCCCCCTGGAATTGGGAAGTAATTAGAGGACTTCCCCCTGAAAGGCAATTCCAGTGACACCAGGCATCTACGTGGATGGCGGCCCCAAACCTCCCCCACACACTCGGCCGTGTTCCGGAATTCTGAGTGTGTGGAGGTTCCGTCTTATGTCTGCCGCGCCTGGGATCCCCTAGGAGCACTCCGCGTGTCATCCTCGAGTTTCTACTAGTGCGGGCTCCCGGGGAAAGGCGGGGTTTGGGCTGGAAATGCAGGTAGCATCTAGAGTCTCCTCATGGACAGGGTAGGTAATTAGCGTACTTCCCCCTTCCAGGCAACACTGGTGAACAAGGCACCTGTGTGGATATCGTCACAAAACCTCCCCCACACAGTCGGCCGTGTTCCGGAATTCTGAGTGTGGAGAGGTTCCGTCTTCTGTCTGCAGCACCTGGGATCCCCTAGGAGCCCTCCGCGTGTCTTCCCCTAGTGTCTGCTAGTGCGGGCTGCCAGGGAAATGCGGGGGTTGGGCTGGAAATGCAGGCAGCATGTATTGCCTCCTCCGGGACAAGGGAGGTAATTAGCGGATTTCCCGCTGCAATGCAAAACCTGTGACCCCAGGCAGCTTCGTGGAGGGTGGCCCCAAACATCCCACACAAACTCGTCCGTGTTCCGGAATTCTGAGTGTGGGGAGGACCCATCGTGTGTCTGCAGCACCTGTGATCTCCTAGGAGCCCTCTGCGTGTCTTCCCCGAGTGTCTCCGAGTGCGGGCTGCCAGGGAAAAGCGGGGGTTGGGCTGGAAATGCAGGTAGCATCTAGTGTCTCCCCCTGTACAGGGGAGGTAATTAGCGGACTTCCCCCTGCCAGGCAACACCTGTGACACCTGGCAGCTGCATGGAGGGCGGCCCCTAACCTCCCTAACACACTCGGGCGTGTTCCGGAATTCTGAGATTGGGGAGGTTCCGTCTTCCATCTGCAGCGACTGGGATTTCCTAGGAGCCTTCCGCGTGTCTTCCCCCAGTGTCTCCTAGTGCGGGCTGCCAGGGAAACGCGGGGGTTAGCCTGGAAATGCAGGTAGCATCTAGTGCCTCCCCTTGGACAGGGGAGGTAATTAGCAGAATTCCCTCTGCCTTGCAACACCTGTGACACCAGGCAGCTGCGTGGAGGGCGGCCCCAAACCTACCCCACATAGTCAGCCGTGTTCCGGAATTCTGAGTGTGGGAAGGTTCCGTTATCTGTCTGCAGCGCCTGGGTTCTCCTATGAGCCATTCGCGTGTCTTTCCCGAGAATCTCCTATGCGGGCTGCCAGGGAAAGGCGGGGGATGGGCTGGAAATGCAGGTAGCATGTAGTGCCTCCCCCTGGACAGGGGAGGTATATAGCGGACTTCCACCTTGCACCTAATACCTGCGACCCCAGGCAGCTACTTGGAGGTCGGCCCCAAACCTCCCCCACACTGTCAGACGTGTTCCGTTATTCTGAGAGTGGGGAAGTTCCTTCTTCTGTCTGCAGCACCTGGGATCTCCTAGGAGCCCTTCGAGTGTCTTCCCAAAGAGTCTCCTATTGCGGGCTGCCGGGGAATGGCGGGGGATTGGCTGGAAATGCAGGTAGCATGTGCTGCTTCCCCCTGGACAGGGGAGGTATTTAGCGGAATTCCCCCTGCCAGGGAGCACCTGTGAACCCAGGCAGCTGCGTGGAGGGCGGCCTAAAATCTCCCCCACACAGTCAGACTTGTTCCGGAATTCTGATTGTTTGGAGGTTCCGTCTTCTGTCTGCTGCACCTGGGATCTCCTAGGAGCCCTTCACTTGTCTACCCGGAGAGTGTCTTAGTGCGGGCTGCCGGGGAAGTTGGGGGAAGGGCTGGAAATGCAGGTAGCATGTAGTGCCTCCCCCTGGACAGGGGATGTATTTAGCGGACTTTCCCCTGCCAGGGAGCACCTGTGACCCCAGGCAGCTGCGTGAAGGGCGGCCACAAACCTCCCCCAACACTCAGACGTGTTCCAGAATTCGGAGTGTTGGAAGGATCCTTCATCTGTCTGCAGCGCCTGGGATCTCCTAGGAGCCCTTCTCGTGACTTCCCCGAGAGTGTCCTATTGCGGGCTGCCGGGGAAATGCGGGGGAAGGGCTGGAAATGCAGGTAGCATGTAGTGCCTCCCCGTGGACAGGGGAGGTATTTAGCGGACTTCCCCCTGCCAGGGAGCACCTGTGACCCCAGGCAGCTGCGTGGAGGGCGTCCCCAATCCTCCCCACACAGTCAGCCGTGTTCCGGAATTCTGAGCGTGGGGATGTTCCGACTTCAGTCTGCAGTGACTGGGATCTCCTAGGAGCACTTCCAGTGCCTTCCCCGCGAGTCTCCTATTGCGGGTTGAGTGGGAAAGGTGAAGGATGAGCTGGAAATGCAGGTAGCATATAGTGCCTCCCCCTAGACGGGGGAAGAATTTAGCGGACTTCCCCCTGCCAGGGAGCACCTGTGACCTCAGGCAGCTGCGTGGAGTGCGGCCTAAAATCTTCCCCACACAGTCAGACTTGTTCCGGAATTCTGAGTGTTTGGAGGTTCCATCTTCTGTCTGCTGCACCTGGGATCTCCTAGGAGCCATTCACTTGTCTACCCGGAGAGTGTCTCTGTGCGGGCTGCCGGGGAAGGCGGGGGATGGGCTGGAAATGCAGGTAGCATGTAGTGCCTCCCCCTGGACAGGGGATGTATTTAGCGGACTACCCCCTGCCAGGGAGCACGTGTGACCCCAGGCAGCTTCGTGGATGGCGGCCACAAAACTCCCCCACACAGTCAGACGTGTTCCGGAATTCTGAGTGTTGGGAGGTTCCGTCTTCTGTCAACTGCGCCTGGGATCTCCTAGGAGCCCTCCGCGTGTCTTCCCCGAGTGTCTCCTAGTGCGGGCTGACGGCGAAAGGCAGGAGTAGACCTGGAAATGCAGGTAACATCTAGTGTCTCTCCCTGGACAGGAGAGGTAATTGGCTGACTTACCCCTGCAAGGCAACACCTGTGACAACAGGCAGCTTCGTGGCGTGTGGCCCGAAACCTCCCCCACACACTCGGCCGTGTTCCGGAATTTTGAGTGTGGGGAGGTTCCGTCTTCTGTCTGCAGTGTCTGGGATCTCCTAGGAGCCCTCCGCGTGTCTTCCCCGAATGTCTCCTATTGCGGGCTCCAATGGAAATGAGGGGTTTGGGCTGGAAATGCAGGTAGCATCCATGGCCTCCCCCTGGAATTGGGAAGTAATTAGAGGACTTCCCCCTGAAAGGCAATTCCAGTGACACCAGGCATCTACGTGGATGGCGGCCCCAAACCTCCCCCACACACTCGGCCGTGTTCCGGAATTCTGAGTGTGTGGAGGTTCCGTCTTATGTCTGCCGCGCCTGGGATCCCATAGGAGCACTCCGCGTGTCATCCTCGAGTTTCTACTAGTGCGGGCTCCCGGGGAAAGGCGGGGTTTGGGCTGGAAATGCAGGTAGCATCTAGAGTCTCCTCATGGACAGGGTAGGTAATTAGCGTACTTCCCCCTTCCAGGCAACACCGGTGAACAAGGCACCTGTGTGGATATCGTCACAAAACCTCCCCCACACAGTCGGCCGTGTTCCGGAATTCTGAGTGTGGAGAGGTTCCGTCTTCTGTCTGCAGCACCTGGGATCCCCTAGGAGCCCTCCGCGTGTCTTCCCCTAGTGTCTGCTAGTGCGGGCTGCCAGGGAAATGCGGGGGTTGGGCTGGAAATGCAGGCAGCATGTATTGCCTCCTCCGGGACAAGGGAGGTAATTAGCGGATTTCCCGCTGCAATGCAAAACCTGTGACCCCAGGCAGCTTCGTGGAGGGTGGCCCCAAACATCCCACACAAACTCGTCCGTGTTCCGGAATTCTGAGTGTGGGGAGGACCCATCGTGTGTCTGCAGCACCTGTGATCTCCTAGGAGCCCTCTGCGTGTCTTCCCCGAGTGTCTCCGAGTGCGGGCTGCCGGGGAAAAGCGGGGGTTGGGCTGGAAATGCAGGTAGCATCTAGTGTCTCCCCCTGTACAGGGGAGGTAATTAGCGGAATTCCCCCTGCCAGGCAACACCTGTGACACCTGGCAGCTGCATGGAGGGCGGCCCCTAACCTCCCTAACACACTCGGGCGTGTTCCGGAATTCTGAGATTGGGGAGGTTCCGTCTTTTGTCTGCAGCGTCTTGGATCCCCTAGGAGCCCTCCACGTGTCTTCCCCGAGTGTCTCCTAGTGCAGGCGGACGGCGAATAGCAGGGGTTAGCCTGGAAATGCAGGTACCATCTAGTGCCTCTCCCTGGACAGGAGAGGTAATTGGCTGACTTACCCCTGCAAGGCAACACCTGTGACACCAGGCAGCTTCGTGGCGTGTGGCCCGAAACCTCCACCACACACTCGGGCGTGTTCCGGAATTTTGAGTGTGGGGAGGTTCCGTCTTCTGTCTGCAGTGTCTGGGATCTCCTAGGAGCCCTCCGCGTGTCTTCCCCGAATGTCTCCTATTGCGGGCTCCAATGGAAATGAGGGGGTTGGGCTGGAAATGCAGGTAGCATCCATGGCCTCCCCCTGGATTTGGGAAGTAATTAGCGGACATCCCCCTGAATGGCAATTCCAGTGACACCAGGCATCTACGTGGATGGCGGCCCCAAACCTCCCCCACACACTCGGCCGTGTTCCGGAATTCTGAGTGTGGGGAGGTTCCGTCTTATGTCTGCCGCGCCTGGGATCCCCTAGGAGCCCTCCGCATTTCTTCCCCGAGTGTCTCCTATTGCGAGATGCCGGGGAAATTCAGGGGTTGGTTTGGAAATGCAGGTAGCATCTAGTGCCTCCTCCAGGACAGGGGAGGTAATTAGCGGATTTCTCACTGCAATGCAACACCTGTGACCCCAGGCAGCTTCGTGGGGGGCGGCCCCAAACCTCTCACGCACACTCGGCCGTGTTCCGGAATTCTGAGTGTGGGGAGGTTCCGTCTTCTGTCTGCAGCGCCTGGGATCTTCTAAGAGCACTCCGCGTGTCATCTTCGAGTTTCTACTAGTGCGGGCTCCCGGGGAAAGGCGGGGTTTGGGCTGGAAATGCAGGTAGCATCTAGAGTCTCCTCATGGACAGGGTAGGTAATTAGCGTACTTCCCCCTGCCAGGCAACACCGGTGAACAAGGCACCTGCGTGGATATCGTCACAAAACCTCCCCCACACAGTCGGCCGTGTTCCGGAATTCTGAGTGTGGAGAGGTTCCGTCTTCTGTCTGCAGCACCTGGGATCCCCTAGGAGCCCTCCGCGTGTCTTCCCCTAGTGTCTGTTAGTGCGGGCTGCCAGGGAAATGCGGGGGTTGGGCTGGAAATGCAGGCAGCATGTATTGCCTCCTCCGGGACAAGGGAGGTAATTAGCGGATTTCCCGCTGCAATGCAAAACCTGTGACCCCAGGCAGCTTCGTGGAGGGTGGCCCAAAACATCCCACACAAACTCGTCCGTGTTCTGGAATTCTGAGTGTGGGGAGGACCCATCGTGTGTCTGCAGCACCTGTGATCTCCTAGGAGCCCTCTGCGTGTCTTCCCCGAGTGTCTCCGTGTGCGGGCTGCAGGGGAAAAGCGGGGGTTGGGCTGGAAATGCAGGTAGCATGTGCTGCTTCCCCCTGGACAGGGGAGGTATTTAGCGGAATTCCCCCTGCCAGGGAACACCTGTGACCCCAGGCAGCTGCGTGGAAGGCGGCCCCAAACCTCCCCCACACAGTCAGACGTGTTTCGTAATTCTGAGAGTGGGGACGTTTTGTCTTCTGTCTGCAGCAACTGAGATCTCCTAGGAGCCATTCGCGTGACTTCCCCGAGAGTCTCCTTGTGCGGGCTGCCGGGGAAAGGCGGGGGATTAGCTGGAAATGCAGGTAGCATGTCGTTCCTCCCCCTGGACAGGGGAGGTATTTAGCGGACTTCCCCCTGCCAGGGAACACCAGTGACCCCAGGCAGCCGCGAAGTGGGCAGCCCTAAACCTCCCACACACAGTCAGCCGTGTTCCGGAATTCTGAGTGTGCGGAGGTTCCGTCTTCTGTCTGCTTCGCCTGGGATCTCCTATGAGCCCTTGGCTTTTCTTCCCCGAGGTTCCCCTAGTGCCGGCTGCCAGGAAATTCGGGTGATGGGCTGGTAATGCAGGTAGCATGTAGTGCCACCCCCTGGACAGGGGATGTTTTTAGCGGACTTCCCCCTGCCAGGGAGCACCTGTGACCCCAGGCAGCTGCGTGGAGGGCGGCCAAAAAACTCCCCCACACAGTCAGACGTGTTCCGGAATTCTGAGTGTGGGGAGGTTCCGTCTTATGTCTGCAGAGCCTGGGATCTCCTAGGAGCCCTCCGCATTTATTCCCTGAGTGTCTCTTAGTGTGGGCTGACGGCGAAAGGCAGGAGTAGACCTGGAATTGCAGGTAACATCTAGTGTCTCTCCCTGGACAGGAGAGGTAATTGGCTGACTTAACCCTGCAAGGCAACACCTGTGAAACCAGGCAGCTTTGTGGTGTGTGGCCCCAAACCTCCACCACACACTCGGCCGTGTTCCGGAATTTTGAGAGTGGGGAGGTTCGGCCTTCTGTCTGCAGCGTCTTGGATCTCCTAGGAGCCCTCCGCGTGTTTTCCCCTATTGACACCTATCGCGGGCTCCAAGGGAAATGAGGGGGTTGGGCTGGAAATGCAGGTAGCATCTAGTGCCTCCCCCTGGAATTGGGAAGTAATTAGCGGACTTCCCCCTGCCAGACAATACCAGTGACCCCAGGCAGCTGCGTGGAGGGCGGCCACAAAACCCCCCCTCACAGTCAGACTTGTTCCGGAATTCTGAGTGTTGGGAGGATCCGTCTTCTGTCTACTGCGCCTGGGATCTCCTAGGAGCCCTTCACATATCTTCCCCGAGAGTCTCCTTGTGCGGGCTGCCGGGGAAATGAGGGGGATGGGCTGGAAATGCAGGTAGCATGTAGTGCCTCCCCCTGGAATTGGGAAGTAATTAGCGGACTTCCCCCTGCCAGACAATACCAGTGACCCCAGGCAGCTGCGTGGAGGGCGGCCCCCAACCTCCCCTACACAGTCAGCCGTGTTCCGGAATTCTGAGAGTGGGAAGGATCCGTCGTCTGTCTGCAGTTCCTGGGATCTCTTATCAGCCATTTGCGTGTCTTCCCCGAGATTCTCATAGTGCGGGCTGCCGGGGAAAGGCGGGGAATGGGCTGGAAATGCAGGTAGCATGTAGTGCCTCCCACTGGACAGGGGAGATATTTAGCGGACTTCACCCTTGCACCTAAAACTTGCGACACCAGGACTCTACGTTGAGTTCGGCCCCAAACCTCCCCCACACAGTCAGACGTGTTCCGTTATTCTGAGATTGGGGAAGTTCCGTCTTCTCTCTGCAGCAACTGGGATCTCCTAGGAGCCCTTCGAGTGTCTTTCCAAAGAGTCTCCTAGTTCGGGCTGCCGGGGAAAGGTGGGGGATTGGCTGGAAATGCAGGTAGCATGTACTGCCTCCCCCTGGACATGGGAGGAATTTAGCGGAATTCCCCCTGCCAGGGAACACCTGTGACCACAGGCAGCTGTGTGGATGGCAGCCCCAAACCTCCCCCACACAGTCAGCCGTGTCCCGGAATTCTGTGTATGGGGAGGTTCCGAATTCTGTCTGCAGTGCCTGGGATCTCCTAGGAGCATTTCGCGTCTCTTCCCCGAGAGAGTCCTAGTGCGGGCTGCCAGGAAAAGGCGGGGGATTCGCTGAAAATGCACGTAGCATGTAGTGTCTACACCTGTACAGGGGAGGTATTTAGCGGACTTCCCCCTGCCAGGCAACACATGTGACACCAGGCAGCTGCGTGGAGGGCGGCCAAAAATCTCCCCCACACAGTCACACGTGTTCCGGAATTCTGAGTGTTGGGCGGTTCCGTCTTCAGTCTGCTGCGCCTGGGATCTCAAAAGAGCCCTCCGCGTGTCTTCCCCGAGTGTCTCCTAGTGTGGGTTTCAATGGAAATGCGGGGGTTTGGCTGGAAATGCAGGTAGCATACAGTGACTCCCCCTGGACAGGGGAGGTAATTAGCGCATTTCTCCCTGCTAGGCAATACCTTTGACAACAGGCACCTGCGTGGAGGGTGGCCCCAAACCTCCCCAACACACTCGGCCGAGTTCCGGAATTTTGAGTGTGGGGAGGTTCCGTCTTTTGTCTGCAGCGTCTTGGATCCCCTAGGAGCCCTCCGCGTGTCTTCCCCGAGTGTCTCCTAGTGCAGGCAGACGGCGAATAGCAGGGGTAGACCTGGAAATGCAGGTACCATCTAGTGCCTCTCCCTGGACAGGAGAGGTAATTGGCGGACTTACACCTGCAAGGCAACACCTGTGAAACCAGGCAGCTTTGTGGTGTGTGGCCCCAAACCTCCACCACACACTCGGCCGTGTTCCGGAATTTTGAGAGTGGGGAGGTTCGGCCTTCTGTCTGCAGCGTCTTGGATCTCCTAGGAGCCCTCCGCGTGTTTTCCCCTATTGTCTCCTATTGCGGGCTGCAAGGGAAATGAGGGGGTTGGGCTGGAAATGCAGGTAGCATCTAGTGCCTCCCCCTGGAATTGGGAAGTAATTAGCGGACTTCCCCCTGCCAGACAATACCAGTGACCCCAGGCAGCTGCGTGGAGGGCGGCCACAAAACTCCCCCAC
The DNA here is from genome assembly GCF_009834535.1 of Camelus ferus. Taxonomy (NCBI): domain Eukaryota; kingdom Metazoa; phylum Chordata; class Mammalia; order Artiodactyla; family Camelidae; genus Camelus; species Camelus ferus. Next base: position 25,006,761 of record NC_045727.1, on the reverse strand, counting down.
ACAGTCAGATGTGTTCCGGAATTCTGAGTGTTGGGAGGATCCGTCTTCTGTCTACTGCGCCTGGGATCTCCTAGGAGCCCTTCACATGTCTTCCCCGAGAGTCTCCTTGTGCGGGCTGCCGGGGAAATGAGGGGGATGGGCTGGAAATGCAGGTAGCATGTAGTGCCTCCCCCTGGACAGGGGAGGTATTTAGCGGATTTCCCCATGCCAGAAAACACCTGTGACCCCAGGCAGCTGCGTGGAGGGCGGCCCCCAACCTCCCCTACACAGTCAGCCGTGTTCCGGAATTCTGAGAGTGGGAAGGATCCGTCGTCTGTCTGCAGTTCCTGGGATCTCTTATCAGCCATTTGCGTGTCTTCCCCGAGATTCTCATAGTGCGGGCTGCCGGGGAAAGGCGGGGAATGGGCTGGAAATGCAGGTAGCATGTAGTGCCTCCCACTGGACAGGGGAGATATTTAGCGGACTTCACCCTTGCACCTAAAACTTGCGACACCAGGCCTCTACGTTGAGGTCGGCCCCAAACCTCCCCCACACAGTCACACGTGTTCCGGAATTCTGAGTGTTGGGAGGTTCCGTCTTCAGTCTGCAGAACCTGGGATCCCCTAGGAGCCCTCCGCGTGTCTTCCCCTAGTGTCTGCTAGTGCGGGCTGCCAGGGAAATGCGGGGGTTGGGCTGGAAATGCAGGCAGCATGTATTGCCTCCTCCGGGACAAGGGAGGTAATTAGCGGATTTCCCGCTGCAATGCAAAACCTGTGACCCCAGGCAGCTTCGTGGAGGGTGGCCCCAAACATCCCACACAAACTCGTCCGTGTTCCGGAATTCTGAGTGTGGGGAGGACCCATCGTGTGTCTGCAGCACCTGTGATCTCCTAGAAGCCCTCTGCGTGTCTTCCCCGAGTGTCTCCGAGTGCGGGCTGCCGGGGAAAAGCGGGGGTTGGGCTGGAAATGCAGGTAGCATCTAGTGTCTCCCCCTGTACAGTGGAGGTAATTAGCGGAATTCCCCCTGCCAGGCAACACCTGTGACACCTGGCAGCTGCATGGAGGGCGGCCCCTAACCTCCCTAACACACTCGGGCGTGTTCCGGAATTCTGAGATTGGGGAGGTTCCGTCTTCCATCTGCAGCGACTGGGATATCCTTGGAGACTTCCGCGTGTCTTCCCCCAGTGTCTCCTAGTGCGGGCTGCCAGGGAAACGCGGAGGTTAGCCTGGAAATGCAGGTAGCATCTAGTGCCTCCCCTTGGACAGGGGAGGTAATTAGCAGAATTCCCTCTGCCTTGCAACACCTGTGACACCAGGCAGCTGCGTGGAGGGCGGTCTCAAACCTCCCACACACTCTCGGCCGTGTTCCGGAATTTTGAGTGTGGGGAGGTTCCGTCTTTTGTCTGCAGCGTCTTGGATCCCCTAGGAGCCCTCCGCGTGTCTTCCCCGAGTGTCTCCTAGTGCAGGCAGACGGCGAATAGCAGGGGTAGACCTGGAAATGCAGGTACCATCTAGTGCCTCTCCCTGGACAGGAGAGGTAATTGGCGGACTTACCCCTGCAAGGCAACACCTGTGAAACCAGGCAGCTTTGTGGTGTGTGGCCCCAAACCTCCACCACACACTCGGCCGTGTTCCGGAATTTTGAGAGTGGGGAGGTTCGGCCTTCTGTCTGCAGCGTCTTGGATCTCCTAGGAGACCTCCGCGTGTTTTCCCCTATTGACTCCTATTGCGGGCTCCAAGGGAAATGAGGGGGTTGGGCTGGAAATGCAGGTAGCATCTAGTGCCTCCCCCTGGAATTGGGAAGTAATTGGCGGACTTACCCCTGCAAGGCAAAACCCGTGACACCAGGCATCTACGTGGATGGCGGCCCCAAAACTCCCCCACACACTCGGCCGTGTTCCGGAATTCTGAGTGTGGGGAGGTTCCGTCTTATGTCTGCAGCGCCTGGTATCCACTAGGAGCCCTCCGCGTTTCTTCCCCGAGTGTCTCCTATTGCGGGCTGCCGGGGAAATTCAGGGGTAGGGTTGGAAATGCAGGTAGCATCTAGTGCCTCCTCCAGGACAGGGGAGGTAATTAGCGGATTTCCCACTGCATTGCAACACCTGTGACCCCAGGCAGCTTCGTGGGGGGGCGGCCCCAAACCTCCCCCACACACTCGGCCGTGTTCCGGAATTCTGAGTGTGGGGAGTTTCTGTCATCTGTCTGCAGCGCCTGGGATCTTCTAGGAGCCCTCCGCGTGTCTTCCTCGAGTATCTACTAGTGCGGGCTCCCGGGGAAAGGCGGGGTTTGGGCTGGAAATGCAGGTAGCATCTAGTGTCTCCCCCTGTACAGGGGAGGTAATTAGCGGAATTCCCCCTGCCAGGCAACACCTGTGACACCTGGCAGCTGCATGGAGGGCGGCCCCTAACCTCCCTAACACACTCGGGCGTGTTCCGGAATTCTGAGATTGGGGAGGATCCGTATTCCGTCTGCAGCGACTGGGATTTCCTAGGAGCCTTCCGCGTGTGTTCCCCGAGTGTCTCCTAGTGCGGGCTGCCAGGGAAACGCGGGGGTTAACCTGGAAATGCAGGTAGCATCTAGTGCCTCCCCCTGGACAGGAGAGATAATTAGCTGAATTCCCTCTGCCTTGCAACACCTGTGACACCAGGCAGCTGCGTGGAGGGCGGTCTCAAACCTCCCACACACTCTCGGCCGTGTTCCGGAATTCTGATTGTTGGGAGGTTCCGTCTTCTGTCTGCAGCGCCTGGTATCTCAAAAGAGCCCTCCGCGTGTCTTCCCCGAGTGTCTCCTAGTGTGGGGTTCAATGGAAATGCGGGGGTTTGGCTGGAAATGCAGGTAGCATACAGTGACTCCCCCTGGACAGGGGAGGTAATTAGCGCATTTCTCCCTGCTAGGCAATACCTTTGACAACAGGCACCTGCGTGGAGGGTGGCCCCAAACCTCCCCAACACACTCGGCCGAGTTCCGGAATTTTGAGTGTGGGGAGGTTCCGTCTTTTGTCTGCAGCGTCTTGGATCCCCTAGGAGCCCTCCACGTGTCTTCCCCGAGTGTCTCCTAGTGCAGGCGGACGGCGAATAGCAGGGGTAGACCTGGAAATGCAGGTACCATCTAGTGCCTCTCCCTGGACAGGAGAGGTAATTGGCTGACTTACCCCTGCAAGGCAACACCTGTGACACCAGGCAGCTTCGTGGCGTGTGGCCCGAAACCTCCACCACACACTCGGGCGTGTTCCGGAATTCTGATTGTTGGGAGGTTCCGTCTTCTGTCTGCAGCGCCTGGTATCTCAAAAGAGCCCTCTGCGTGTCTTCCCCGAGTGTCTCCTATTGCGGGCTCCAATGGAAATGAGGGGGTTGGGCTGGAAATGCAGGTAGCATCCATGGCCTCCCCCTGGATTTGGGAAGTAATTAGCGGACTTCCCCCTGAATGGCAATTCCAGTGACACCAGGCATCTACGTGGATGGCGGCCCCAAACCTCCCCCACACACTCGGCCGTGTTCCGGAATTCTGAGTGTGGGGAGGTTCCGTCTTATGTCTGCCGCGCCTGGGATCCCCTAGGAGCCCTCCGCATTTCTTCCCCGAGTGTCTCCTATTGCGAGATGCCGGGGAAATTCAGGGGTTGGTTTGGAAATGCAGGTAGCATCTAGTGCCTCCTCCAGGACAGGGGAGGTAATTAGCGGATTTCTCACTGCAATGCAACACCTGTGACCCCAGGCAGCTTCGTGGGGGGCGGCCCCAAACCTCTCACGCACACTCGGCCGTGTTCCGGAATTCTGAGTGTGGGGAGGTTCCGTCTTCTGTCTGCAGCGCCTGGGATATTCTAAGAGCACTCCGCGTGTCATCTTCGAGTTTCTACTAGTGCGGGCTCCCGGGGAAAGGCGGGGTTTGGGCTGGAAATGCAGGTAGCATCTAGAGTCTCCTCATGGACAGGGTAGGTAATTAGCGTACTTCCCCCTGCCAGGCAACACCGGTGAACAAGGCACCTGCGTGGATATCGTCACAAAACCTCCCCCACACAGTCGGCCGTGTTCCGGAATTCTGAGTGTGGAGAGGTTCCGTCTTCTGTCTGCAGCACCTGGGATCCCCTAGGAGCCCTCCGCGTGTCTTCCCCTAGTGTCTGTTAGTGCGGGCTGCCAGGGAAATGCGGGGGTTGGGCTGGAAATGCAGGCAGCATGTATTGCCTCCTCCGGGACAAGGGAGGTAATTAGCGGATTTCCCGCTGCAATGCAAAACCTGTGACCCCAGGCAGCTTCGTGGAGGGTGGCCCAAAACATCCCACACAAACTCGTCCGTGTTCCGGAATTCTGAGTGTGGGGAGGACCCATCGTGTGTCTGCAGCACCTGTGATCTCCTAGGAGCCCTCTGCGTGTCTTCCCCGAGTGTCTCCGAGTGCGGGCTGCAGGGGAAAAGCGGGGGTTGGGCTGGAAATGCAGGTAGCATGTGCTGCTTCCCCCTGGACAGGGGAGGTATTTAGCGGAATTCCCCCTGCCAGGGAACACCTGTGACCCCAGGCAGCTGCGTGGAAGGCGGCCCCAAACCTCCCCCACACAGTCAGACGTGTTTCGTAATTCTGAGAGTGGGGACGTTTTGTCTTCTGTCTGCAGCAACTGAGATCTCCTAGGAGCCATTCGCGTGACTTCCCCGAGAGTCTCCTTGTGCGGGCTGCCGGGGAAAGGCGGGGGATTAGCTGGAAATGCAGGTAGCATGTCGTTCCTCCCCCTGGACAGGGGAGGTATTTAGCGGACTTCCCCCTGCCAGGGAACACCAGTGACCCCAGGCAGCCGCGAAGTGGGCAGCCCTAAACCTCCCACACACAGTCAGCCGTGTTCCAGAATTCTGAGTGTGCGGAGGTTCCGTCTTCTGTCTGCTTCGCCTGGGATCTCCTATGAGCCCTTGGCTTTTCTTCCCCGAGGTTCCCCTAGTGCCGGCTGCCAGGAAATTCGGGTGATGGGCTGGTAATGCAGGTAGCATGTAGTGCCACCCCCTGGACAGGGGATGTTTTTAGCGGACTTCCCCCTGCCAGGGAGCACTTGTGACCCCAGGCAGCTGCGTGGAGGGCGGCCAAAAAACTCCCCCACACAGTCAGACGTGTTCCGGAATTCTGAGTGTGGGGAGGTTCCGTCTTATGTCTGCAGAGCCTGGGATCTCCTAGGAGCCCTCCGCGTTTATTCCCTGAGTGTCTCTTAGTGTGGGCTGACGGCGAAAGGCAGGAGTAGACCTGGAATTGCAGGTAACATCTAGTGTCTCTCCCTGGACAGGAGAGGTAATTGGCTGACTTAACCCTGCAAGGCAACACCTGTGAAACCAGGCAGCTTTGTGGTGTGTGGCCCCAAACCTCCACCACACACTCGGCCGTGTTCCGGAATTTTGAGAGTGGGGAGGTTCGGCCTTCTGTCTGCAGCGTCTTGGATCTCCTAGGAGCCCTCCGCGTGTTTTCCCCTATTGACACCTATCGCGGGCTCCAAGGGAAATGAGGGGGTTGGGCTGGAAATGCAGGTAGCATCTAGTGCCTCCCCCTGGAATTGGGAAGTAATTAGCGGACTTCCCCCTGCCAGACAATACCAGTGACCCCAGGCAGCTGCGTGGAGGGCGGCCACAAAACCCCCCCTCACAGTCAGACTTGTTCCGGAATTCTGAGTGTGGGAGGATCCGTCTTCTGTCTACTGCGCCTGGGATCTCCTAGGAGCCCTTCACATATCTTCCCCGAGAGTCTCCTTGTGCGGGCTGCCGGGGAAATGAGGGGGATGGGCTGGAAATGCAGGTAGCATGTAGTGCCTCCCCCTGGACAGGGGAGGTATTTAGCGGATTTCCCCATGCCAGAAAACACCTGTGACCCCAGGCAGCTGCGTGGAGGGCGGCCCCCAACCTCCCCTACACAGTCAGCCGTGTTCCGGAATTCTGAGAGTGGGAAGGAATCCGTCGTCTGTCTGCAGTTCCTGGGATCTCTTATCAGCCATTTGCGTGTCTTCCCCGAGATTCTCATAGTGCGGGGCTGCCGGGGAAAGGCGGGGAATGGGCTGGAAATGCAGGTAGCATGTAGTGCCTCCCACTGGACAGGGGAGATATTTAGCGGACTTCACCCTTGCACCTAAAACTTGCGACACCAGGACTCTACGTTGAGTTCGGCCCCCAAACCTCCCCCACACAGTCAGACGTGTTCCGTTATTCTGAGATTGGGGAAGTTCCGTCTTCTCTCTGCAGCAACTGGGATCTCCTAGGAGCCCTTCGAGTGTCTTTCCAAAGAGTCTCCTAGTTCGGGCTGCCGGGGAAAGGTGGGGGATTGGCTGGAAATGCAGGTAGCATGTACTGCCTCCCCTGGACATGGGAGGAATTTAGCGGAATTCCCCCTGCCAGGGAACACCTGTGACCACAGGCAGCTGTGTGGATGGGCAGCCCCAAACCTCCCCCACACAGTCAGCCGTGTCCCGGAATTCTGTGTATGGGGAGGTTCCGAATTCTGTCTGCAGTGCCTGGGATCTCCTAGGAGCATTTCGCGTCTCTTCCCCGAGAGAGTCCTAGTGCGGGCTGCCAGGAAAAGGCGGGGGATGGGCTGAAAATGCAGGTAGCATGTAGTGTCTACACCTGTACAGGGGAGGTATTTAGCGGACTTCCCCCTGCCAGGCAACACATGTGACACCAGGCAGCTGCGTGGAGGGCGGCCAAAAATCTCCCCCACACAGTCACACGTGTTCCGGAATTCTGAGTGTTGGGAGGTTCCGTCTTCAGTCTGCTGCGCCTGGGATCTCAAAAGAGCCCTCCGCGTGTCTTCCCCGAGTGTCTCCTAGTGTGGGTTTCAATGGAAATGCGGGGGTTTGGCTGGAAATGCAGGTAGCATACAGTGACTCCCCCTGGACAGGGGAGGTAATTAGCGCATTTCTCCCTGCTAGGCAATACCTTTGACAACAGGCACCTGCGTGGAGGGTGGCCCCAAACCTCCCCAACACACTCGGCCGAGTTCCGGAATTTTGAGTGTGGGGAGGTTCCGTCTTTGTCTGCAGCGTCTTGGATCCCCTAGGAGCCCTCCGCGTGTCTTCCCCGAGTGTCTCCTAGTGCAGGCAGACGGCGAATAGCAGGGGTAGACCTGGAAATGCAGGTACCATCTAGTGCCTCTCCCTGGACAGGAGAGGTAATTGGCGGACTTACACCTGCAAGGCAACACCTGTGAAACAGGCAGCTTTGTGGTGTGTGGCCCCAAACCTCCACCACACACTCGGCCGTGTTCCGGAATTTTGAGAGTGGGGGAGGTTCGGCCTTCTGTCTGCAGCGTCTTGGATCTCCTAGGAGCCCTCCGCGTGTTTTCCCCTATTGTCTCCTATTGCGGGCTGCAAGGGAAATGAGGGGGTTGGGCTGGAAATGCAGGTAGCATCTAGTGCCTCCCCCTGGAATTGGGAAGTAATTAGCGGACTTCCCCCTGCCAGACAATACCAGTGACCCCAGGCAGCTGCGTGGAGGGCGGCCACAAAACTCCCCCACACAGTCAGATGTGTTCCGGATTCTGAGTTTTGGGAGGATCCGTCTTCTGTCTACTGCGCCTGGGATCTCCTAGGAGCCCTTCACATGTCTTCCCCGAGAGTCTCCTTGTGCGGCTGCCGGGGAAATGAGGGGGATGGGCTGGAAATGCAGGTAGCATGTAGTGCCTCCCCCTGGACAGGGGAGGTATTTAGCGGATTTCCCCATGCCAGAAAACACCTGTGACCCCAGGCAGCTGCGTGGAGGGCGGCCCCCAACCTCCCCTACACAGTCAGCCGTGTTCCGGAATTCTGAGAGTGGGAAGGATCCGTCGTCTGGTCTGCAGTTCCTGGGATCTCTTATCAGCCATTTTGCGTGTCTTCCCCGAGATTCTCATAGTGCGGGCTGCCGGGGAAAGGCGGGGAATGGGCTGGAAATTGCAGGTAGCATGTAGTGCCTCCCACTGGACAGGGGAGATATTTAGCGGACTTCACCCTTGCACCTAAAACTTGCGACACCAGGCCTCTACGTTGAGGTCGGCCCCAAACCTCCCCCACACAGTCACACGTGTTCCGGAATTCTGAGTGTTGGGAGGTTCCGTCTTCAGTCTGCAGAACCTGGGATCCCCTAGGAGCCCTCCGCGTGTCTTCCCCTAGTGTCTGCTAGTGCGGGCTGCCAGGGAAATGCGGGGGTTGGGCTGGAAATGCAGGCAGCATGTATTGCCTCCTCCGGGACAAGGGAGGTAATTAGCGGATTTCCCGCTGCAATGCAAAACCTGTGACCCCAGGCAGCTTCGTGGAGGGTGGCCCCAAACATCCCACACAAACTCGTCCGTGTTCCGGAATTCTGAGTGTGGGGAGGACCCATCGTGTGTCTGCAGCACCTGTGATCTCCTAGAGCCCTCTGCGTGTCTTCCCCGAGTGTCTCCGAGTGCGGGCTGCCGGGGAAAAGCGGGGGTTGGGCTGGAAATGCAGGTAGCATCTAGTGTCTCCCCCTGTACAGTGGAGGTAATTAGCGGAATTCCCCCTGCCAGGCAACACCTGTGACACCTGGCAGCTGCATGGAGGGCGGCCCCTAACCTCCCTAACACACTCGGGCGTGTTCCGGAATTCTGAGATTGGGGAGGTTCCGTCTTCCATCTGCAGCGACTGGGATATCCTAGGAGACTTCCGCGTGTCTTCCCCCAGTGTCTCCTAGTGCGGGCTGCCAGGGAAACGCGGAGGTTAGCCTGGAAATGCAGGTAGCATCTAGTGCCTCCCCTTGGACAGGGGAGGTAATTAGCAGAATTCCCTCTGCCTTGCAACACCTGTGACACCAGGCAGCTGCGTGGAGGGCGGTCTCAAACCTCCCACACACTCTCGGCCGTGTTCCGGAATTTTGAGTGTGGGGAGGTTCCGTCTTTTGTCTGCAGCGTCTTGGATCCCCTAGGAGCCCTCCGCGTGTCTTCCCCGAGTGTCTCCTAGTGCAGGCAGACGGCGAATAGCAGGGGTAGACCTGGAAATGCAGGTACCATCTAGTGCCTCTCCCTGGACAGGAGAGGTAATTGGCGGACTTACCCCTGCAAGGCAACAACCTGTGAAACCAGGCAGCTTTGTGGTGTGTGGCCCCAAACCTCCACCACAACACTCGGCCGTGTTCCGGAATTTTGAGAGTGGGGAGGTTCGGCCTTCTATCTGCAGCGTCTTGGATCTCCTAGGAGACCTCCGCGTGTTTTCCCCTATTGACTCCTATTGCGGGCTCCAAGGGAAATGAGGGGGTTGTTCTGGAAATGCAGGTAGCATCTAGTGCCTCCCCCTGGAATTGGGAAGTAATTGGCGGACTTACCCCTGCAAGGCAAAACCCGTGACACCAGGCATCTACGTGGATGGCGGCCCCCAAAACTCCCCCACACACTCGGCCGTGTTCCGGAATTCTGAGTGTGGGGAGGTTCCGTCTTATGTCTGCAGCGCCTGGGATCCACTAGGAGCCCTCCGCGTTTTCTTCCCCGAGTGTCTCCTATTGCGGGCTGCCGGGGAAATTCAGGGGTAGGGTTGGAAATGCAGGTAGCATCTAGTGCCTCCTCCAGGACAGGGGAGGTAATTAGCGGATTTCCCACTGCATTGCAACACCTGTGACCCCAGGCAGCTTCGTGGGGGGGCGGCCCCAAACCTCCCACACACCTCGGCCGTGTTCCGGAATTCTGAGTGTGGGGAGTTTCTGTCATCTGTCTGCAGCGCCTGGGATCTTCTAGGAGCCCTCCGCGTGTCTTCCTCGAGTATCTACTAGTGCGGGCTCCCGGGGAAAGGCGGGGTTTGGGCTGGAAATGCAGGTAGCATCTAGTGTCTCCCCCTGTACAGGGGAGGGTAATTAGCGGAATTCCCCCTGCCAGGCAACACCTGTGACACCTGGCAGCTGCATGGAGGGCGGCCCCTAACCTCCCTAACACACTCGGGGCGTGTTCCCGGATTCTGAGATTGGGGAGGATCCGTATTCCGTCTGCAGCGACTGGGATTTCCTAGGAGCCTTCCGCGTGTGTTCCCCGAGTGTCTCCTAGTGCGGGCTGCCAGGGAAACGCGGGGGTTAACCTGGAAATGCAGGTAGCATCTAGTGCCTCCCCCTGGACAGGAGAGATAATTAGCTGAATTCCCTCTGCCTTGCAACACCTGTGACACCAGGCAGCTGCGTGGAGGGCGGTCTCAAACCTCCCACACACTCTCGGCCGTGTTCCGGAATTCTGATTGTTGGGAGGTTCCGTCTTCTGTCTGCAGCGCCTGGTATCTCAAAAGAGCCCTCCGCGTGTCTTCCCCGAGTGTCTCCTAGGGTGGGGTTCAATGGAAATGCGGGGGTTTGGCTGGAAATGCAGGTAGCATACAGTGACTCCCCCTGGACAGGGGAGGTAATTAGCGCATTTCTCCCTGCTAGGCAATACCTTTGACAACAGGCACCTGCGTGGAGGGTGGCCCCAAACCTCCCCAACACACTCGGGCCGAGTTCCGGAATTTTGAGTGTGGGGAGGTTCCGTCTTTGTCTGCAGCGTCTTGGATCCCCTAGGAGCCCTCCACGTGTCTTCCCCGAGTGTCTCCTAGTGCAGGGCGGACGGCGAATAGCAGGGGGTAGACCTGGAAATGCAGGTACCATCTAGTGCCTCTCCCTGGACAGGAGAGGTAATTGGCTGACTTACCCCTGCAAGGCAACACCTGTGACACCCAGGCAGCTTCGTGGCGTGTGGCCCGAACCTCCACCACACACTCGGGGCGTGTTCCGGAATTCTGAGTGTTGGGAGGTTTCCGTCTTCTGTCTGCAGGCCTGGTATCTCAAAGAGCCCTCCTTCGTGTCTTCCCCGAGTGTCTCCTATTATTGCGGGCTCCAATGGAATGAGGGGGTTTGGGCTGGAATGCAGGTAGCATCCATGGCCTCCCCCTGGATTTGGAAGTAATTAGCGGACTTCCACCTGAATGGCAATTCCAGTGACACCAGCATCTACGTGGATGGGCGGCCCCCAAACCTCCCCCACACACTCGGGCCGTGTTCCGGAATTCTGAGTGTGGGGAGGTTCCGTCTTATGGTCTGCCGCCCTGGGATCCCCTAGGAGGCCCTCCGCATTTCTTCCCCGAGTGTCTCCTATTGCGAGATTGCCGGGGAAATTCAGGGGTTGGTTTGGGAAATGCAGGTAGCATCTAGTGCCTCTCTCCAGGACAGGGGAGGTAATTAGCGGATTTTCTCACTGCAATTGCAACACCTGTGACCCCAGGCAGCTTCGTGGGGGGCGGCCCCAAACCTCTCACGCACACTCGGCCGTGTTCCGGAATTCTGAGTGTGGGGAGGTTCCGTCTTCTGTCTGCAGCGCCTGGGATATTCTAAGAGCACTCCGCGTGTCATCTTCGAGTTTCTACTAGTGCGGGCTCCCGGGGAAAGGCGGGTTTGGGCTGGAAATGCAGGTAGCATCTAGAGTCTCCTCATGGACAGGGTAGGTATTAGCGTACTTCCCCTGCCAGGCAACACCGGTGAACAAGGCACCTGCGTGGATATCGTCACAAAACCTCCCCCACACAGTCGGCCGTTGTTCCGGAATTCTGAGTGTGGAGAGGTTCCGTCTTCTGTCTGCAGCACCTGGGATCCCCTAGGAGCCCTCCGCGTGTCTTCCCCTAGTGTCTGTTAGTGCGGGCTGCCAGGGAAAATGCGGGGGTTGGGCTGGAAATGCAGGCAGCATGTATTGCCTCCTCCGGGACAAGGAGGTAATTAGCGGATTTCCCGCTGCAATGCAAAACCTGTGACCCCAGGCAGCTTCGTGGAGGGTGGCCCCAAAACATCCCACACAAACTCGTCCGTGTTCCGGAATTCGGAGTGTGGGGAGGACCCATCGTGTGTCCTTGCAGCACCTGTGATCTCCTAGGAGCCCTCTGCGTGTCTACCGCGAGTGTCTCCGAGTGCGGGCTGCAGGGGAAAAGCGGGGTTGGGCTGGAAATGCAGGTAGCATGTGCTGCTTCCCCCTGGACAGGGGAGGTATTTAGCGGAATTCCCCCTGCCAGGGAACACCTGTGACCCCAGGCAGCTGCGTGGAAGGCGGCCCCAAACCTCCCCCACACAGTCAGACGTGTTTCGTAATTCTGAGAGTGGGGACGTTTTGTCTTCTGTCTGCAGCAACTGAGATCTCCTAGGAGCCATTCGCGTGACTTCCCCGAGAGTCTCCTTGTGCGGGCTGCCGGGGAAAGGCGGGGGATTAGCTGGAAATGCAGGTAGCATGTCGTTCCTCCCCCTGGACAGGGGAGGTATTTAGCGGACTTCCCCCTGCCAGGGAACACCAGTGACCCCAGGCAGCCGCGAAGTGGGCAGCCCTAAACCTCCCACACACAGTCAGCCGTGTTCCGGAATTCTGAGTGTGCGGAGGTTCCGTCTTCGTCTGCTTCGCCTGGGATCTCCTATGAGCCCTTGGCTTTTCTTCCCCGAGGTTCCCCTAGTGCCGGCTGCCAGGAAATTCGGGTGATGGGCTGGTAATGCAGGTAGCATGTAGTGCCACCCCCTGGACAGGGGATGTTTTTAGCGGACTTCCCCCTGCCAGGGAGCACCTGTGACCCCAGGCAGCTGCGTGGAGGGCGGCCAAAAAACTCCCCCACAGTCAGACGTGTTCCGGAATTCTGAGTGTGGGAGGTTCCGTCTTATGTCTGCAGAGCCTGGGATCTCCTAGGAGCCCTCCGCGTTTATTCCCCGAGTGTCTCTTAGTGTGGGCTGACGGCGAAAGGCAGGAGTAGACCTGGAATTGCAGGTAACATCTAGTGTCTCTCCCTGGACAGGAGAGTAATTGGCTGACTTAACCCTGCAAGGCAACACCTGTGAAACCAGGCAGCTTTGTGGTGTGTGGCCCCAAACCTCCACCACACACTCGGCCGTGTTTCCGGAATTTTGAGAGTGGGGAGGTTCGGCCTTCTGTCTGCAGCGTCTTGGATCTCCTAGGAGCCCTCCGCGTGTTTTCCCCTATTGACACCTATCGCGGGCTCCAAGGGAAATGAGGGGGTTGGGCTGGAAATGCAGGTAGCATCTAGTGCCTCCCCCTGGAATTGGGAAGTAATTAGCGGACTTCCCCCTGCCAGACAATACCAGTGACCCCAGGCAGCTGCGTGGAGGGCGGCCACAAAACCCCCCCCCACAGTCAGACTTGTTCCGGAATTCTGAGTGTTGGGAGGATCCGTCTTCTGTCTGCAGCACTGGGATCTCCTAGGAGCCCTTCGAGTGTCTTTCCAAAGAGTCTCCTAGTGCGGGCTGCCGGGGAAAGGTGGGGGATTGGCTGGAAATGCAGGTAGCATGTACTGCCTCCCCCTGGACAGGGGAGGAATTAGCGGAATTCCCCCTGCCAGGGACACCTGCGACCCCCAGGCAGCTACGTGGAGGTCGGCCCCAAACCTCCCCCACACGGTCAGACGTGTTCCGTTATTCTGAGAGTGGGAAGTTCCGTCTTCTGTCTGCAGCACCTGGGATCTCCTAGGAGCCCTTCGAGTGTTTCCAAAGAGTCTCCCTCGTGCGGGC
>NC_045727.1:24942951-24993237 GCF_009834535.1 Camelus ferus | reverse complement strand
CCCATGTGCTGCAGACAGAGGACAGAACCTCGCCACACTCAGAATTCCGGAACGTGGCCGAGTGGTTAGGGAGGATTGGGGCCGACCCCACGCAGCTGCCTGGTGTCACAAGTGTTCCCTGGCAGGGGGAAGACCGCTAATTACCTCATCTGTCCAGGGGGAGGCACTAGATGCTACCCGTTTTTCCAGCACAACCCCCGCCTTTCCCCGGCAGCCCGCACAACGAGACACTCTGGGAAGACACTCAGAGGGCTCCTAGGAGATCCCAGGCGCTGCAGACTGAGGACGGAACCTCAGCACACTCAGAATTCCGGAACGCGGCCGAGAGGGTTGGGGAGGTTTGGGGCCGCCCTCCACGCAGCTGCCTGGTGTCACAGGTTTTCCCTGGCAGGAGGAAGACCACTAATTACCTTATCTGTGCAGGGGGAGGCTCTAGATGCTACCTGCATTTCCATTCCAACCCCCGATTTCCCAGGCAGCCTGCACTACGGGACACTCGGGGAACACTCTTAAGGCTCCTAGGAGATCCCAGGCGCTGCAGACAGAGGATGGATCCTGGCCACTCTCAGAATTCCGGAACGCGGCCGAGTGGGATGGGGAGGTTTGGGGCCGCCCACCACGCAGCTGCCTGTTGTCACAGGTGTTCACTTGCAGGAGGAATTCCGCTAATTACCTGATCTGTCCAGGGGGAGGAACTAGATGCTATCTGTGTTTCCAGCAACCCCCGCCTTTCCCCGGCAGCCCGACCTAGGAGACACTCGGGGAAGACACGTGGAGGGCTCCTAGGAGATCCCAGGCGCCGCAAAGAGAGGACAGAACCTTCCCACAATGAGAATTCCAGAACGAGGCCAAGTGGGTGGGGGAGTTTTGGGGCCGCCCTCCATGCAGCTGCATGGTGTCACAGCTGTTCCGTGGCAGGAGGAACTCCGGTAATTACCTGATCTGTGCAGGGGGAGGCACTACATGCTACCTGCATTTCCAGCCCAAACCCCGCTTTTCCCAAGCACCCCGCACTAAGAGACACTTGGGGAAGAAACTCGGAGGGCTCCTAGTAGATCCCAGGCGCTACAGACAGAGGACGGAACCTCGCCACACTCAGAATTCCGGAACGCGTCCGAGTGGGTTGGGGAGGTTTGTGGCCGCCCTCCACGCAGATTCCTGGTGTCACAGGTGTTCCATGGTAGGGGGAAATCCGCTAATTACCTCATCTGTCCAGGGGGAGGCACTAGATGCTACCTGCATTTCCAGCCCAACCCCCGACTTTCCCCGGCAGCCCGCACTATGAAACACTCGGAGAAGACACGTGGAGGGCTCCTAGGAGATCCAAGGCGCTGCAGACAGTGGACGGAACCTCGCCACACTCAAAATTCCGGAACACGCCGAGTGGTTTGGTGAGGTTTGGGGCCGCACTCCAAGAAGCTGCCTGGTGTCACAGGTGTTCCCTGGCAGGGCGAAGTCCGCTAATTACCTGATCTGTGCAGGGGGAGGCACTAGAAGCTACCTGCATTTCCAGCCCAACCCCCGCCTTTCCCCCGCAGCCCGCACTAGGAGACACTCGGGCAAGACAAGCGGAGTGCTCCTAGGAGATCCCAGGCGACGAAAACAGAGGACTGAAACTCCCCACAATGAGAATTCCAGAACGCGGCCATTGGGTGAGGGAGGTTTGGGGCCGCCCTCCACGCAGCTGCCAGTTTTCACAGTTGTTCCCTGGCAGGGGGAAGACCGCTAATTACCTCATCTGTCCAGGGGGAGGCACTAGATGCTATCTGTTTTTCCAGCACAATCCCCCCTTTCCCCGGCAGCCCGCATAATAGTCACTAGGGGAAGACATGCGGAGGGCTCATAGGAGATCCCAGGTGCTGTAGACAGAGGACGGAACCTCGCCACACTCAGAATTCTGGAACGCGGCCGAGTTGGTGGGGGAGGATTGGGGCCGCCTTCCTCGCAGCTGCCTGGTGTCACAGGTGTTCCCTGGCAGGGGGAAGTCCTCTAAATACCTTATCTGTCCAGGGGAAGGCACTAGATGCTACCTGCATTTCCAGCCCAACCCCCGTCTTTCCCCGTCAGCCCGCACTACTAGACACTCGGGGAAGACACTCGGATGGCTCCTAGGAGATCCCAGGCGCTGCAGACAGCGGACGTAACCTCGCCACACTCAGAATTCCAGAACGTGGCCGAGTGGGTGGGGGAGTTTTGGGGCCGCCCTCCAAGCAGCTGCCTGTTGTCACAGGTGTTCCCTGGCAGGGGGAAGACCGCTAATAACCTCATCGGTCCAGGGGAGGCACTACATGCTACCTGTGTTTCCAGCCCAACCCCCGACTTTCCCCGGCAGCCCGCAATAGGAAACACTCGGGGAAGACACTCGGAGGGATCCAAGGAGATCCCAGGCGCTGAGTCAGGTAACGGAAACTCGCCACACTCAGAATTCCGGAACGCAGCCGAGTGGGTGGGGGAAGTTTGGGGCTGCCCTCCACGCAGCTGCCCGGTGTCACAGTTGTTCGCTGGGAGGAAGAAGTCCGCTAATTACCTGATCTGTGCAGGGTGAGGCACTAGAAGCTACCTGCATTTCCAGCCCAACCCCCGCCTTTCCCCGGCAGCCCGCATAATAGTCACTCGGGTAAGACACGCGAGGGCTCATACGAGATCCCAGTCGCCGCAACAGAGACTGAATCTCCCAAAATGATTATTCCAGAAAACGGCCTAGTGGGTGGGGGAGGTTTGGGGCCGCCATCCATGCAGGTGCATGGTGTCACAGGTTGATCCCTGGCAGGAGGAATTCCGTTAATTAACTTATCTGTGCAGCGGGAAGCACTAGATGCTACCTGCATTTCCGCCCAACCCCCGCCATTCCCTGGCAGCCCGCACTACGAGACACTCGGGGAAGACACTCGGAGGGCTCCTAGGAGATCCCAGGTGCTGCAGACAGAGGACGGAACATCGCCACACTCAGAATTCCAGAACGCGGCCTAGTGGGTTTGGGATGTTTGGGCCGCCCTCCACGCATCTGCTTGGAATCACAGGTGTTCCCTGGCAGGGTGAAATCCACTAAATACCTGATCCGTCCAAGGGGAGGCACTAGATGCTATCTGCATTTCCAGCCCAACCCACGCATTTCCCCGACAGAACGCACAAGGGGACATTCGGGGAAGACACGCGGAGGGATCCTAGGTGATCCCAGGCGCCGCAAACAGAGGACTGAACCTCCCCACACTCAGAATTCCAGAACGCGGCCGAGTGGGTAGGGGAGGTTTGGGGCCGCCCACCACGCAGCTGCCTGGTGTCACAGGTGGTCCGTGACATGAGGAATTCCGCTAATTACCTGATCTGTGCAGGGGGAGGCACTAGATGCTACCTGCATTTCCAGCCCAACTCCCGCCTTTACCTGGCAGTCCACAATAGGAGACACTCGGGGAAGACACGTGGAGGGCTCCTAGGAGATCCCAGGTGCTGCAGACAGAGGACGGAACCTCGCGACACTCAGAAATCCGGAACGCAGCCGAGTGGGTGCGGGAGGTTTAGGGTCGACCTCCACGCAGCTGCCTGGTTTCACAGGTGTTCCCTGGCAGGGCGAAGTCCGCTAATTACCTGATCTGTGCAGGGGGAGGCACTAGAAGCTACCTGCATTTCCAGCCCAACCCCCGCCTTTCCCCCGCAGCCCGCACTAAGAGACACTCGGGCAAGACAAGCGGAGTGCTCCTAGGAGATCCCAGGCGACGAAAACAGAGGACTGAAACTCCCCACAATGAGAATTCCAGAACGCGGCCATTGGGTGAGGGAGGTTTGGGGCCGCCCTCCACGCAGCTGCCAGTTTTCACAGTTGTTCCCTGGCAGGGGGAAGACCGCTAATTACCTCATCTGTCCAGGGGGAGGCACTAGATGCTATCTGTTTTCCAGCACAATCCCCGCCTTTCCCCGGCAGCCCGCATAATAGTCACTAGGGGAAGACATGCGGAGGGCTCATAGGAGATCCCAGGTGCTGTAGACAGAGGACGGAACCTCGCCACACTCAGAATTCTGGAACGCGGCCGAGTTGGTGGGGGAGGATTGGGGCCGCCTTCCTCGCAGCTGCCTGGTGTCACAGGTGTTCCCTGGCAGGGGGAAGTCCTCTAAATACCTTATCTGTCCAGGGGAAGGCACTAGATGCTACCTGCATTTCCAGCCCAACCCCCGTCTTTCCCCGTCAGCCCGCACTACTAGACAATCGGGGAAGACACTCGGATGGCTCCTAGGAGATCCCAGGCGCTGCAGACAGCGGACGGAACCTCGCCACACTCAGAATTCCAGAACGTGGCCGAGTGGGTGGGGGAGTTTTGGGGCCTGCCCTCCAAGCAGCTGCCTGTTGTCACAGGTGTTCCCTGGCAGGGGGAAGACCGCTAATAACCTCATCGGTCCAGGGGGAGGCACTACATGCTACCTGTGTTTCCAGCCCAACCCCCGACTTTCCCCGGCAGCCCGCAATAGGAAACACTCGGGGAAGACACTCGGAGGGCTCCAAGGAGATCCCAGGCGCTGAGTCAGGTAACGGAAACTCGCCACACTCAGAATTCCGGAACGCAGCCGAGTGGGTGGGGAAGTTTGGGGCTGCCCTCCACGCAGCTGCCCGGTGTCACAGTTGTTCGCTGGGAGGAAGAAGTCCGCTAATTACCTGATCTGTGCAGGGTGAGGCACTAGAAGCTACCTGCATTTCCAGCCCAACCCCCGCCTTTCCCCGGCAGCCCGCATAATAGTCACTCGGGTAAGACACGCGGAGGGCTCATACGAGATCCCAGTCGCCGCAACAGAGGACTGAATCTCCCAAAAATGATTATTCCAGAAAACGGCCCTAGTGGGTGGGGGAGGTTTGGGGCCGCCATCCATGCAGGTGCATGGTGTCACAGGTGATCCCTGGCAGGAGGAATTCCGTTAATTAACTTATCTGTGCAGCGGGAGGCACTAGATGCTACCTGCATTTCCAGCCCAACCCCCGCCATTCCCTGGCAGCCCGCACTACAGAGACACTCGGGGAAGACACTCGGAGGGCTCCTAGGAGATCCCAGGTGCTGCAGACAGAGGACGGAACATCGCCACACTCAGAATTCCAGAACGCGGCCTAGTGGGTTTGGGATGTTTGGGCCGCCCTCCACGCATCTGCTTGGAATCACAGGTGTTCCCTGGCAGGGTGAAATCCACTAAATACCTGATCCGTCCAAGGGGAGGCACTAGATGCTATCTGCATTTCCAGCCCAACCCACGCATTTCCCCGACAGAACGCACAAGGGGACATTCGGGGAAGACACGCGGAGGGATCCTAGGTGATCCCAGGCGCCGCAAACAGAGGACTGAACCTCCCCACACTCAGAATTCCAGAACGCGGCCGAGTGGGTAGGGGAGGTTTGGGGCCGCCCACCACGCAGCTGCCTGGTGTCACAGGTGGTCCGTGACATGAGGAATTCCGCTAATTACCTGATCTGTGCAGGGGGAGGCACTAGATGCTACCTGCATTTCCAGCCCAACTCCCGCCTTTACCTGGCAGTCCACAATAGGAGACACTCGGGGAAGACACGTGGAGGGCTCCTAGGAGATCCCAGGTGCTGCAGACAGAGGACGGAACCTCGCGACACTCAGAAATCCGGAACGCAGCCGAGTGGGTGCGGGAGGTTTAGGGTCGACCTCCACGCAGCTGCCTGGTTTCACAGGTGTTCCCTGGCAGGGCGAAGTCCGCTAATTACCTGATCTGTGCAGTGGGAGGCACTAGAAGCTACCTGCATTTCCAGCCCAACCCCCGCCTTTCCCCCGCAGCCCGCACTAAGAGACACTCGGGCAAGACAAGCGGAGTGCTCCTAGGAGATCCCAGGCGACGAAAACAGAGGACTGAAACTCCCCACAATGAGAATTCCAGAACGCGGCCATTGGGTGAGGGAGGTTTGGGGCCGCCCTCCACGCAGCTGCCAGTTTTCACAGTTGTTCCCTGGCAGGGGGAAGACCGCTAATTACCTCATCTGTCCAGGGGGAGGCACTAGATGCTATCTGTGTTTCCAGCACAATCCCCCGCCTTTCCCCGGCAGCCCGCATAATAGTCACTAGGGGAAGACATGCGGAGGGCTCATAGGAGATCCCAGGTGCTGTAGACAGAGGACGGAACCTCGCCACACTCAGAATTCCTGGAACGCGGCCGAGTTGGTGGGGGAGGATTGGGGCCGCCTTCCTCGCAGCTGCCTGGTGTCACAGGTGTTCCCTGGCAGGGGGAAGTCCTCTAAATACCTTATCTGTCCAGGGGAAGGCACTAGATGCTACCTGCATTTCCAGCCCAACCCCCGTCTTTCCCCGTCAGCCCGCACTACTAGACACTCGGGGAAGACACTCGGATGGCTCCTAGGAGATCCCAGGCGCTGCAGACAGCGGACGGAACCTCGCCACACTCAGAATTCCAGAACGTGGCCGAGTGGGTGGGGGAGTTTTGGGGCCTGCCCTCCAAGCAGCTGCCTGTTGTCACAGGTGTTCCCTGGCAGGGGGAAGACCGCTAATAACCTCATCGGTCCAGGGGGAGGCACTACATGCTACCTGTGTTTCCAGCCCAACCCCCGACTTTCCCCGGCAGCCCGCAATAGGAAACACTCGGGGAAGACACTCGGAGGGCTCCAAGGAGATCCCAGGCGCTGAGTCAGGTAACGGAAACTCGCCACACTCAGAATTCCGGAACGCAGCCGAGTGGGTGGGGGAAGTTTGGGGCTGCCCTCCACGCAGCTGCCCGGTGTCACAGTTGTTCGCTGGGAGGAAGAAGTCCGCTAATTACCTGATCTGTGCAGGGTGAGGCACTAGAAGCTACCTGCATTTCCAGCCCAACCCCCACCTTTCCCCGGCAGCCCGCATAATAGTCACTCGGGTAAGACACGCGGAGGGCTCATACGAGATCCCAGGCGCCGCAACAGAGGACTGAATCTCCCCACAATGATTATTCCAGAAAACGGCCTAGTGGGTGGGGGAGGTTTGGGGCCGCCATCCATGCAGGTGCATGGTGTCACAGGTGATCCCTGGCAGGAGGAAGTCCGTTAATTAATTTATCTGTGCAGGGGGAGGCACTAGATGCTACCTGCATTTCCAGCCCAACCCCCGCCATTCCCTGGCAGCCCGCACTACGAGACACTCGGGGAAGACACTCGGAGGGCTCCTAGGAGATCCCAGGTGCTGCAGACAGAGGACGGAACATCGCCACACTCACAATTCCAGAACGCGGCCTAGTGGGTTTGGGATGTTTGGGCCGCCCTCCACGCATCTGCTTGGAATCACAGGTGTTCCCTGGCAGGGTGAAATCCACTAAATACCTGATCCGTCCAGGGGGAGGCACTAGATCCTATCTGCATTTCCAGCCCAACCCACGCATTTCCCCGGCAGAACGCACAAGGGGACATTCGGGGAAGACACGCGGAGGGATCCTAGGTGATCCCAGGCGCCGCAAACAGAGGACTGAACCTTCCCACACTCAGAATTCCAGAACGCGGCCGAGTGGGTAGGGGAGGTTTGGGGCCGCCCTCCACGCAGCTGCCTGGTGTCACAGGTGGTCCGTGACATGAGGAATTCCGCTAATTACCTGATCTGTGCAGGGGGAGGCACTAGATGCTACCTGCATTTCCAGCCCAACTCCCGCCTTTACCTGGCAGTCCACAATAGGAGACACTCGGGGAAGACACGTGGAGGGCTCCTAGGAGATCACAGGTGCTGCAGACAGAGGACGGAACATCGCCACACTCATAATTCCAGATCGCGGCCTAGTGGGTTTGGGATGTTTGGGCCGCCCTCCACGCATCTGCTTGGAATCACAGGTGTTCCCTGGCAGGGTGAAATCCACTAAATACCTGATCCGTCCAAGGGGAGGCACTAGATGCTATCTGCATTTCCAGCCCAACCCAAGCATTTCCCCGGCAGAACGCACAAGGGGGCATTCGGGGAAGACACGCGGAGGGATCCTAGGTGATCCCAGGCGCCGCAAACAGAGGACTGAACCTCCCCACACTCAGAATTCCGGAACGCAGCCGAGTGGGAGGGGGAGGTTTAGGGTCGACCTCCACGCAGCTGCCTGGTTTCACAGGTGTTCCCTGGCAAGGGGAAGTCCGCTAATTACCTGATCTGTGCAGGGGGAGGCACTAGATGCTACCTGCATTTCCAGCCCAACCCCCGCATTTCCCCGGAAGCCCGCACTACGAGACACTCGGGGAAGACAACAGGAGGGCTCCTAGGAGATCCCAGGCGCTGCAGACAGAGGACGGAACCTCGCCACACTCAGAATTCCGGAACGCCTCCGAGTGGTTTTGGGAGGTTTGGGGCCACCCTCCACGCAGCTGCCTGGTGTCACAGGTGTACCCTGGAAGGGGGAAGTCCGCTAATTACCTGATCTGTGCAGGAGGAGGCAATAGATGCTACCTGCATTTCCAGCCCAACCCCCGCCTTTCCCGGGCAGCCCGCACTAGGAGACACTCGGGCAAGACAAGCGGAGTGCTCCTAGGAGATCCCAGGAGACGAAAACAGAGGACTGAAACTCCCCACAATGAGAATTCCAGAACGCGGCCATTGGGTGAGGGAGATTTGGGGCCGCCCTCCACGCAGCTGCCAGTTTTCACAGGTGTTCCCTGGCAGGGGGCAGACCGCTAATTACCTCATCTGTCCAGGGGGAGGCACTAGATTCTATCTGTGTTTCCAGCACAACCCCCGCCTTTCCCTAGCAGCCCGCATAATAGTAACTATGGGAAGACACGCGGAGGGCTCCTAGGAGATCCCAGGCGCTGTAGACAGAGGACGGAACCTCGCCACACTCAGAATTCCGGAACGCGGCCGAGTTGGTGGGTGAGGAATGGGGCCGCCTTCCTCGCAGCTGCCTGGTGTCACAGGTGTTCCCTGGCAGGTGGAAGTCCTCTAAATACCTTATCTGTCCAGGGGAAGGCACTAGATGCTACCTGCATTTCCAGCCCAACCCCTGCCTTTCCCCGGCAGCCCGAACTACGAGACACTCGCGGAAAACACTCGGAGGTCTCCTAGGAGATCCCAGGCGCTGCAGACATATGACGGAACCTCGCTACACTCAGAATTCAGGAACGGGGCCGAGTGGGTGGGGGAAGTTTGGGGCCACCCTCCACGCAGCTGCCTGTTGTCACAGGTGTTCCCTGGCAGGGGAAAGACCACTAATAACCTCATCGGTCCAGGGGGAGGCACTAGATGCTACCTGTGTTTCCAGCCCAACCCCCGCCTTTCCCCGGCAGCCCGCAATAGGAAACACTCGGGTAAGACACGCGGAGGGCTCCAAGGAGATCCCAGGCGCTGAGTCAGGGAACGGAAACTCGCCAAACTCAGAATTCCGGAACGCAGCCGAGTGGTGGGGGAAGTTTGGGGCTGCCCTCCACGCAGCTGCCCGGTGTCACAGTTGTTCGCTAGGAGGAAGAAGTCCGCTAATTACCTGATCTGTGCAGGGTGAGGCACTAGAAGCTACCTGCATTTCCAGCCCAACCCCCGCCTTTCCCCGGCAGCCCACACTAGGAGAAACTCGGAGAAGAAACGCGGATGTCTCTTAGGAGATCCCAGGCGCTGCAGACAGAGGACGGAACCTCGCCAAACCCAGAATTCAGGAACGCGGCCGAGTGGGAGGGGGAGGTTTCGGGCCGCCCTCCACGCAGCTGCTTGGTGTCACAGGTGTTCCCTGGCAGGGAGAAGACCGCTAATTACCTCATCTGTCCAGGGGGAGGCACTTGATGCTACCTGTGTTTCCAGCACAAACCCCGCATTTCCCCGGCAGCCCGCATAATAGTCACTCGGGGAAGACACGCGGAGGGCTCATACGAGATCCCAGGCGCCGCAACAGAGGACTGAATCTCCCCACAATGATTATTCCAGAACACGGCTTAGTGGGTGGGGGAGGTTTGGGTCCGCCCTCCATGCAGCTGCATGGTGTCACAGCTGTTACCTTGCAGGAGGAATTCCGGTAATTACCTGATCTGTGCAGGGGGAGGCACTAGATGCTACCTGCATTTCCAGCCCAACCCCCGCAGTTCCCCGGCAGCCCACACAGGGAGACACTCAGGGAAGACTAGAGGAGTGCTCCTAGGAGATCGCAGTCGCCACACACAGATGATTGAACCTCCCCACAATGAGAATTCCAGAACGCGACCAGTGTGTGGGGGAGGTTTGGGGCCGCCATCCTTGCAGGTGCATGGTGTCACAGGTGTTCCCTGACAGGAGGAATTCCGTTAATTACCTTATTTGTGCAGGGGGAGGCACTAGATGCTACCTGCATTTCCAGCCCAACCCCCGCCTTTCCCTGGCAGCCCGCACTAGGAGACACTCGGGGAAGACACTCGAAGGGCTCCTAGGAGATCCCAGGCGCTGCAGACAGAGGACGGAACCTCGCCACACTCAGAATTCCGGAACGCGTCCGAGTGGGTTGGGGAAGTTTGGTGCCGCCCTCCACGCAGCTGCCTGGTGTCACGGGTGTACCCTAGCAGGGGGAAGTCCGCTAATTACCTGATCTGTGCAGGGGGAGGCACTAGATGCTACCTGCATTTCCAGCCCAACCCCCGCCTTTCCCCGGCAGCCCACAGTAGGAGACACTAGGGGAACACACGCGGAGGGCTCCAAGGAGATCCCACGTGCTGCAGACAGAGGACGGAACCTCGCCACACTCAGAATTCCGGAACGAGGCCGAGTGGGTGGGGGAGGTTTCGGGCCACCCTCCACGCAGCTGCATGGTCTCACAGGTGTTCCCTGGCAGGAGGAAGTCCGCTAAATACCTGATATGTGCAGGGGGAGGCAGTAGATGCTACCTGCATTTCCATCCCAACCCCCGATTTCCCCGGTAGTCTGCACTACGAGACACTCGGGGAAGACACTCTTAAGGCTCCTCGGTGATCCCAGGCGCTGCAGACAGAGGACGGAACCTCCCCACTGTCAGAATTCCGGAACGCGGCCGAGTGGTTTGGGGAGGTTTGGGGCCGCCCTCCACGCATCTGCCTGGTGTCACAGGTGTTCCCTGGGAGGAAGAAGTCCGCTAATTACCTGATCTGTGCAGGGGGAGGCACTAGATGCTACCTGCATTTCCAGCACAACCCCCGCCTTTCCCCGGCAGCACACACTAGGAAACACTCGCGGAAGACACGCGGAGGGCTCCTAGGAGATCCCAGGCGCTGCAGACAGAGGACGGAACCTCGCCACACTCAGAATTCCGGAACGCAGCCGAGTGGGTGGGGGAAGTTTGGGGCTGCCCTCCACGCAGCTGCCCGGTGTCACAGTTGTTCGCTGGGAGGATGAAGTCCGCTAATTACCTGATCTGTGCAGGGTGAGGCACTAGAAGCTACCTGCATTTCCAGCCCAACCCCCGCCTTTCCCCGGCAGCCCACACTAGGAGAAACTCGGAGAATAAACGCGGATGTCTCCTAGGAGATCCCAGGTGCTGAAGACAGAGGACGGAACCTCGCCAAACCCAGAATTCAGAAACGCGGCCGAGTGGGTGGGGGAGGTTTCGGGCCGTCCTCCCCGCAGCTGCTTGGTGTCACAGGTGTTCCCTGGCAGGGGGAAGACCGCTAATTACCTCATCTGTCCAGGGGGAGGCACTTGATGCTACCTGTGTTTCCAGCACAAACCCCGCATTTCCCCGGCAGCTCGCATAATAGTCACTCGGGGAAGACACGCGGAGGGCTCATACGAGATCCCAGGCGCCGCAACAGAGGACTGAATCTCCCCACAATGATTATTCCAGAACACGGCCTAGTGGGAGGGGGAGGTTTGCGTCCACCCACCATGCAGCTGCATGGTGTCACAGCTGTTACCTTGCAGGAGGAATTCCGGTAATTACCTGATCTGTGCAGGGGGAGGCACTAGATGCTACCTGCATTTCCAGCCCAACCCCCGACTTTCCCAGGCAGCCAGCACTAAGAGAAACTTGGGGAAGACACGCGGATGGTTCCTATGTGATCCCAGGCGCTGCAGAAAGAGGACGGAACCTCGCCACACTCAGAATTCCGGAACGCGACCGAGTGGGTGGGGGAGGTTTGGGGCCGCCCACCACGCAGCTGCCTGTTGTCACTGGTGTTCCCTGGCAGGGGGAATTCCGCTAATTATCTCATATGTCCACGGGGAGTCACTAGATGATACCTGCATTTCCAGCCTAACCCCCACCTTTCCCGGGCAGCCCGCACTAAGAGACACTTGGGGAAGACACGCGGAGGGCTCCTAGGAGATCCCAGGCGCTGCAGACAAGGGACGGAATCTCGCCACACTCAGAATTCCGGAACTCGGCCGAGTTGGTGGGGGAGGTTTGGGGCCTCCCTCGACGCAGCTTCCTGGTTTCACAGGTGTTCCCTGGCAGGGGTAATTCCGCTAAATACCTTATCTGTCCAGGGGAAGGCACTAGATGCTACCTGCTTTTCCAGCACAACCCCCGACATTCCCCGGAAGCCTGCACTACGAGACACTCGGGGAAGACACTCTTAAGGCTCCTAGGAGATCCCAGGCGCTGCAGACAGAACACGGAACCTCGCCACACTCAGAATTCAGGAACGCGGCCGAGTTGGTGTGCGAGGATTGGGGCCGCCCTCCATGCAGCTGCCTGATGTCCCAGGTGTTCCCTGGCAGGGGGAAGACCGCTAATTACCTCATTTGTCCAGGGGGATCCACTAGACGCTTCCCGTGTTTCCAGCACAACCCCCGCCTTTACCTGGCAGCCCGAACTAGGAGACACTCGGGGAAGACACGTGGAGGGCTCCTAGGAGATCCCAGGTGCTGCAGACAGAGGACGGAACCTCGCCACACTCAGAATTCCGAAACGAGGCCGTGTGAGTGCGAGAGGTTTAGGGTCGAACTCCACGCAGCTGCATGGTGTCACAGGTGTACCCTGGAAGGGGGAAGTCCGCTAATTACCTGATATGTGCAGGGGGAGGCACTAGATGCTACCTGCATTTCCAGCCCAACCCCCGCCTTTCCCCAGCAGCCCGTACTAGGAGAAACTCGGGGAAGACACGCGGAGGGCTCCTAGGAGATCCCAGGTGCTGCAGACAGAGGACAGAACCTCGCCAAACTCAGAATTCCGGAACGTGGCCGAGTGGTTAGGGGACGTTTGGGGCCGCCCTCCACGCAGCTGCCTGGTGTCACAGGTGTTCACTGGCAGGAGGAATTCCGCTAATTACCTGATCTGTGCAGGGGGAGGCACTCGATGCTACCTGCATTTCCATTCCAACCACCGATTTCCCCGGCAGCCTGCACTACGAGACACTCGGGGAAGACACTCTTAAGGCTCCTAGGAGATTCCAGGCGCTGCAGACAGAACACGGAACCTCGCCACACTCAGAATTCAGGAACGCGGCCGAGTGGGTGGGCGAGTATTGGGGCCGCCCTCCATGCAGATGCCTGAAGTCCCAGGTGTTCCCTGGCAGGGGAAGACCGCTAATTACCTCATTTCTCCAGGGGGAGGCACTAGATGCTACCCGTGTTTCCAGCACAAACCCCGCATTTACCTGGCAGCCCGAACTAGGAGACACTAGTGGAAGACACGTGGAGGGCTCCTAGGAGATCCCAGGTGCTGCAGACAGAGGACGGAACCTCGCCACACTCAGAATTCCGAAACGCGACCGAGTGAGTGGGAGAGGTTTAGGGTCGAAATCCACGCAGCTGCATGGTGTCACAGGTGTTCCCTGGCAGGGGGAAGTCCGCTAATTACCTGATCTGTGCAGGGGGAGGCACTAGATGCTACCTGCATTTCCAGCCCTACCCCCGCATTTCCCCGGAAGCCCGCACTAGGAGACACTCGGGGAAGACATTTGGATTGCTCCTAGGAGATCCCAGGCGCTGCAGGCCGAGGACGGAACCTCGGCACACTCAGAATACCGGAACGCGGCCGAGTGGGTTTGGGAGTTTTGGGGCCGCCCTCCACGCAGCTGCCTGGTGTCACTGGTGTTCCCTGGCAGGGGGAAGTCCGCTAATTTCCTGATTTGTGCAGGGGTAGGCACTAGATTCCACCTGCATTTCCAGCACAACACCCGCCTTTCCCCGGCAGCCCACATAAGAGTCACTAGGGGAAGACACTTGGAGGGCTCCTAGGAGATCCCAGGCACTGCAGACAGGGGATGGAACCTCGCCACACTCAGAATTCCAGAACGTGGCTGAGTGTGTGGGGGAGGTTTCGGGCCGCCCTTCACGCAGCTGCCTGGTGTCACAGGTGTTCCCTGGCAGGGGGACTTCCGCTAATTACCTGATTCGTCCAGGGGGAGGCACTAGGTGCTACCTGCATTTCCAGCCCAACCCCCACCTTTCCCAGGCAGCCCGCACTAGCAGACACTCGGGGAAGACACGTGCAAGGCTCCTAGGAGATCCCAGTCGCTGCAGACAGAGGTCGGAACCTCGCCTCTCTCAAATTCCGGAACGCGGCTGAGTGGGTTGGGGAGGTTTTGGGACGCCCTACACGCAGCTGCCTGGTTTCACGGGTGTTCCCTGGCATCAGGAAGTCCGTTAATTTCCTGATCTGTGCAGGGGAAGGCAGTAGATGCTACCTGTATTTCCAGCCCTAACCCCGCCTTTCCCCGGCAGCCCGCACTACGAGACACTCGGGGAAGACACTCGGAGGGCTCCTAGGAGATCCCAGGCGCTGCAGACCGAGGACGGAACCTCGGCACACTCAGAATTCCGGAACGCTCCCGAATGTGTTGGGGAGGTTTGGGGCCGCCCTCCACGCAGATGCCTGGTGTCACATGTGTTCCCTGGCAGGAGGAAGTCCGCTAATAACCTCATCTGTCCAGGGGGAGGCTCTAGATGCTACCTGTGTTTCCAGCACAACCCCCGCGTTTCCCCGGCAGCCCGCACTTTGAGACACTCGGGGAAGACACGCGGAGGGCTCCTAGGGGATCCCAGGCGCTGCAGACCTAGGACTGAACCTCGTCACACTCAGAATTCCAGAATGCAGCCGAGTGGGTGGGGGAGGTTTGGGGCCGCCCTCCACGCAGCGGCCTGGTGTCACACGTGTACCCTGGCTGGGGGAATTCCGCTAATTACCTGATCTGTGCAGGGGGAGGCAATACATGCTACCTGCATTTCCAGCCAAACCCCAGCCTTTCCCCGGCAGCCCGACCTAGGAGACACTCGGGGAAGACACGTGAAGGGCTCCTAGGAGATGCCAGGTTCCGCAAAGTGAGGACAGAACCTTCCCACAATGAAAATTCCAGAACGAGGCCAAGTGGGTGGGGGAGGTTTGTGGCCGCCCTCCACGCAGATTCCTGGTGTCACAGGTGTTCCCAGGTAGGGGGAAATCCGCTAATTACCTGATCTGTGCAGTGTTAGGCACTAGATGCTACCTGCATTTCCAGCCCAACCCCCGAATTTCCCCGGCAGCCCGCACTATGAAACACTCGGAGAAGACACGTGGAGGGCTCCTAGAAGATCCAAGGCGCTGCAGACAGTGGACGGAATCTCGCCACACTCAAAATTCCGGAACGCGCCGAGTGGTTTTGTGAGGTTTGGGGCCGCCCTCCACGAGGCTGCCTGGTGTCACAGGTGTTCCCTGGCAGGGGGAATTCCGCTAATTACCTGATCTGTGCAGGGGGAGGCACTCGATGCTACCTGCATTTCCATTCCAACCACCGATTTCCACGGCAGCCTGCACTACGAGACACTCGGTGAAATACTCTTAAGGCTCCTAGGAGATTCCAGGCGCTGCAGACAGAACACGGAACCTCGCCACACTCAGAATTCAGGAACGCGGCCGAGTGGGTGGGCGAGGATTGGGGCCGCCCTCCATGCAGCTGCCTGAAGTCCCAGGTGTTCCCTGGCAGGGGAAGACCGCTAATTACCTCATTTCTCCAGGGGGAGGCACTAGATGCTACCCGTGTTTCCAGCACAAACCCCGCATTTACCTGGCAGCCCGAGCTAGGAGACACTAGTGGAAGACACGTGGAGGGCTCCTAGGAGATCCCAGGTGCTGCAGACAGAGGACGGAACCTCGCCACACTCAGAATTCCGAAACGCGGCCGAGTGAGTGGGAGAGGTTTAGGGTCGAAATCCACGCAGCTGCATGGTGTCACAGGTGTTCCCTGGCAGGGGGAAGTCCGCTAATTACCTGATCTGTGCAGGGGGAGGCACTAGATGCTACCTGCATTTCCAGCCCTACCCCCACATTTCCCCGGAAGCCCGCACTAGGAGACACTCGGGGAAGACATTTGGATTGCTCCTAGGAGATCCCAGGCGCTGCAGGCCGAGGACGGAACCTCGGCACACTCAGAATACCGGAACGCGGCCGAGTGGGTTTGGGAGTTTTGGGGCCGCCCTCCACGCAGCTGCCTGGTGTCACTGGTGTTCCCTGGCAGGGGGAAGTCCGCTAATTTCCTGATCTGTGCAGGGGTAGGCACTAGATTCCACCTGCATTTCCAGCACAACACCCGCCTTTCCCCGGCAGCTCGCATAAGAGTCACTAGGGGAAGACACTTGGAGGGCTCCTAGGAGATCCCAGGCACTGCAGACAGGGGATGGAACCTCGCCACACTCAGAATTCCAGAACGTGGCTGAGTGTGTGGGGGAGGTTTCGGGCCGCCCTTCACGCAGCTGCCTGGTGTCACAGGTGTTCCCTGGCAGGGGGACTTCCGCTAATTACCTGATTCGTCCAGGGGGAGGCACTAGGTGCTACCTGCATTTCCAGCCCAACCCCCACCTTTCCCAGGCAGCCCGCACTAGCAGACACTCGGGGAAGACACGTGCAAGGCTCCTAGGAGATCCCAGTCGCTGCAGACAGAGGTCGGAACCTCGCCTCTCTCAAATTCCGGAACGCGGCTGAGTGGGTTGGGGAGGTTTTGGGACGCCCTACACGCAGCTGCCTGGTTTCACGGGTGTTCCCTGGCATCAGGAAGTCCGTTAATTTCCTGATCTGTGCAGGGGGAGGCAGTAGATGCTACCTGTATTTCCAGCCCTAACCCCGCCTTTCCCCGGCAGCCCGCACTACGAGACACTCGGGGAAGACACTCGGAGGGCTCCTAGGAGATCCCAGGTGCTGCAGACCGAGGACGGAACCTCGGCACACTCAGAATTCCGGAACGCTCCCGAATGTGTTGGGGAGGTTTGGGGCCGCCCTCCACGCAGATGCCTGGTGTCACATGTGTTCCCTGGCAGGAGGAAGTCCGCTAATAACCTCATCTGTCCAGGGGGAGGCTCTAGATGCTACCTGTGTTTCCAGCACAACCCCCGCGTTTCCCCGGCAGCCCGCACTTTGAGACACTCGGGGAAGACACGCGGAGGGCTCCTAGGGGATCCCAGGCGCTGCAGACCTAGGACTGAACCTCGTCACACTCAGAATTCCAGAATGCAGCCGAGTGGGTGGGGGAGGTTTGGGGCCGCCCTCCACGCAGCGGCCTGGTGTCACACGTGTACCCTGGCTGGGGGAATTCCGCTAATTACCTGATCTGTGCAGGGGGAGGCAATACATGCTACCTGCATTTCCAGCCAAACCCCAGCCTTTCCCCGGCAGCCCGACCTAGGAGACACTCGGGGAAGACACGTGAAGGGCTCCTAGGAGATGCCAGGTTCCGCAAAGTGAGGACAGAACCTTCCCACAATGAAAATTCCAGAACGAGGCCAAGTGGGTGGGGGAGGTTTGTGGCCGCCCTCCACGCAGTTTCCTGGTGTCACAGGTGTTCCCAGGTAGGGGGAAATCCGCTAATTACCTGATCTGTGCAGTGTTAGGCACTAGATGCTACCTGCATTTCCAGCCCAACCCCCGACTTTCCCCGGCAGCCCGCACTATGAAACACTCGGAGAAGACACGTGGAGGGCTCCTAGAAGATCCAAGGCGCTGCAGACAGTGGACGGAATCTCGCCACACTCAAAATTCCGGAACGCGCCGAGTGGTTTTGTGAGGTTTGGGGCCGCCCTCCACGAGGCTGCCTGGTGTCACAGGTGTTCCCTGGCAGGGGGAATTCCGCTAATTACCTGATCTGTGCAGGGGGAGGCACTAGATGCTACCTGCATTTCCAGCCCAACCCCCGCCTTTCCCCGGCAGCCCGCACTAGGAGACACTCGGGCAAGACAAGCGGAGTGCTCCTAGGAGATTCCAGGCGACCAAAACAGAGGACTGAAACTCCCCACAATGAGAATTCCAGAACGCGGCCATTGGGTGAGGGAGATTTGGGGCCGCCCTCCACGCAGCTGCCAGTTTTCACAGGTGTTCCCTCGCAGGGGGCAAACCGCTAAAAACCTCATCGGTCCAGGGGGAGGCACTAGATGCTACCTGTGTTTCCAGCCCTACCCCCGCCTTTCCCCGGCAGCCCACAATAGAAAACACTCGGGGAAGACACGCGGAGGTCTCCAAGGAGATCCCAGGCGCTGAGTCAGGGAACGGAAACTCGCCACACTCAGAATTCCGGAACGCAGCCGAGTGGGTGCTGGAAGTTTGGGGCTGCCCTCCACGCAGCTGCCCGGTGTCACAGTTGTTCGCTGGGAGGAAGAATTCCGCTAATTACCTGATCTGTGCAGGGTGAGGCACTAGAAGCTACCTGCATTTCCAGCCCAACCCCCGCCTTTCCCCTGCAGCCCACACTAGGACAAACTCGGAGAAGAAACGCTGATGTCTCCTAGGAGATCCCAGGCGCTGCAGACAGAGGACGGAACCTCGCCAAACCCAGAATTCAGGAACGCGGCCGAGTGGGAGGGGGAGGTTTCGGGCCGCCCTCCACGCATCTGCTTGGTGTCACAGGTGTTCCCTCGCAGGGGGCAGACCGCTAATAACCTCATCGGTCCAGGGGGAGGCACTTGATGCTACCTGTGTTTCCAGCACAAACCCCGCATTTCTCCGGCAGCCCGCATAATAGTCACTCGGGGAAGACACGCGGAGGGCTCATACGAGATCCCAGGCGCCGCAACAGAGGACTGAATCTCCCCACAATGATTATACCAAAACACGGCCTAGTGGGTGGGGGAGGTTTGGGTCCGCCCACCATGCAGCTGCATGGTGTCACAGCTGTTACCTTGCAGGAGGAATTCCGGTAATTACCTGATCTGTGTAGGGGGAGGCACTAGATGCTAGCTGCATTTCCAGCACAACCCCCGAATTTCCCAGGCAGCCAGCACTAAGAGAAATTTGGGGAAGACACGCGGATGGTTCCTATGTGATACCAGGTGCTGCAGACAGAGAACGGAACCTCGCCACACTCAGAATTCCGGAACGCAGCCGACTGGGTGGGGGAGGTTTAGGGTCGCCCTCCTCGCATCTGCCTGGTGTCACAGGTGTTCCCTGACAGGGGGAATTCCGCTAATTACCTGATCTGTGCAGGGGGAGGCACTAGATGCTACCTGCATTTCCAGCCCAACCCCCGCAGTTCCCCGGCAGCCCACACAGGGAGACACTCAGGGAAGACAAGCGGAGTGCTCCTAGGTGATCCCAGTCGCCACACACAGATGAATGAACCTCCCCACAATGAGAATTCCAGAACGCGACCAGTGTGTGGGGGAGGTTTGGGGCCGCCATCCATGCAGGTGCATGGTGTCACAGGTGTTCCCTGACAGGAGGTATTCCGCTAATTACCTTATCTGTGCAGGGGGAGGCACTAGATGCTACCTGCATTTCCAGCCCAACCCCCGCAATTCCCTGGCAGCCCGCACTACGAGACACTCGGGGAAGACACTCGAAGGGCTCCTAGGAGATCCCAGGCGCTGCAGACAGAGGACGGAACCTCGCCACACTCAGAATTCCGGAACGCCTCCGAGTGGGTTGGGGAAGTTTGGGGCCGCCCTCCACGCAGCTGCTTGGTGTCACGGGTGTACCCTAGCAGGGGGAAGTCCGCTAATTACCTGATCTGTGCAGGGGGAGGCACTAGATGCTACCTGCATTTCCAGCCCAACCCCCGCCTTTCCCCGGCAGCCCACAGTAGGAGACACTAGGGGAACACACGCGGAGGGCTCCTAGGAGATCCCAGGTGCTGCAGACAGAGGACGGAACCTCGCCACACTCAGAATTCCGGAACGAGGCCGAGTGGGTGGGGGGTTTCGGGCCACCCTCCACGCAGCTGCATGGTCTCACAGGTGTTCCCTGGCAGGAGGAAGTCCGCTAATTACCTGATCTGTGCAGGGGGAGGCACTTGATGCTACCTGTGTTTCCAGCAAAAACCCCGAATTTCCCCGGCAGCCCGCATAATAGTCACTCGGGGAAGACACGCGGAGGGCTCATACGAGATCCCAGGCGCCGCAACAGAGGACTGAATCTCCCCACAATGAGTATTCCAGAACACGGCCTAGTGGGTGGGGGAGGTTTGCGTCCGCCCACCATGCAGCTGCATGATGTCACAGCTGTTACCTTGCAGGAGGAATTCCGGTAATTACCTGATCTGTGCAGGGGGAGGCACTAGATGCTACCTGCATTTCCAGCCCAACCCCCGACTTTCCCAGGCAGCCAGCACTAAGAGAAACTTGGGGAAGACACGCGGATGGTTCCTATGTGATCCCAGGCGCTGCAGACAGAGGACGGAACCTCGCCACACTCAGAATTCCGGAACGCGGCCGAGTGTGTGGGGGAGGTTTAGGGTCGCCCTCCTCGCATCTGCCTGGTGTCACAGGTGTTCCCTGGCAGGGGGAATTCCGCTAATTACCTGATCTGTGCAGGGGGAGGCACTAGATGCTACCTGCATTTCCAGCCCAACCCCCCCGTTCCCCGGCAGCCCACACAGGGAGACACTCAGGGAAGACAAGCGGAGTGCTCCTAGGAGATCCCAGTCGCCACACACAGAGGATTGAACCTCCCCACAATGAGAATTCCAGAACGCGGCCAGTGTGTGGGGGAGGTTTGGGGCCGCCATCCATGCAGGTGCATGGTGTCACAGATGTTCCCTGGCAGGAGGAAGTCCGTTAATTACCTTATCTGTGCAGGGGGAGGCACTAGATGCTACCTGCATTTCCAGCCCAACCCCCGCAATTCCCTGGCAGCCCGCACTACGAGACACTCGGGGAAGACACTCGGAGGGCTCCTAGGAGATCCCAGGTGCTGCAGACAGAGGACGGAACCTCGCCACACTCAGAATTCCGGAACGCCTCCGAGTGGGTTGGGGAAGTTTGGGGCCGCCCTCCACGCAGCTGCTTGGTGTCACGGGTGTACCCTAGCAGGGGGAAGTCCGCTAATTACCTGATCTGTGCAGGGGGAGGCACTAGATGCTACCTGCATTTCCAGCCCAACCCCCGCCTTTCCCCGGCAGCCCACAGTAGGAGACACTAGGGGAACACACGCGGAGGGCTCCTAGGAGATCCCAGGTGCTGCAGACAGAGGACGGAACCTCGCCACACTCAGAATTCCGGAACGAGGCCGAGTGGGTGGGGGAGGTTTCGGGCCACCCTCCACGCAGCTGCATGGTCTCACAGGTGTTCCCTGGCAGGAGGAAGTCCGCTAATTACCTGATCTGTGCAGGGGGAGGCAGTAGATGCTACCTGCATTTCCATCCCAACCCCCGATTTCCCCGGAAGACTGCACTACGAGACACTCGGGGAAGACACTCTTAAGGCTCCTCGGAGATCCCAGGCGCTGCAGACAGAGGACGGAACCTCCCCACTGTCAGAATTCCGGAACGCGCCCGAGTGGTTTGGGGAGGTTTGGGGCCGCCCTCCACGCATCTGCCTGGTGTCACAGGTGTTCCCTGGGAGGAAGAATTCCGCTAATTACCTGATCTTTGCAGGGGGAGGCACTAGATGCTACCTGCATTTCCAGCACAACCCCCGCCTTTCCCCGGCAGCACACACTAGGAAACACTCGCGGAAGACACGCGGAGGGCTCCTAGGAGATCCCAGGCGCTGCAGACCGATGACGGAACCTCGCCACACTCAGAATTCCGGAACGCATCCGAGTGGGTGGGGGAAGTTTGGGGCTGCCCCCCACGCAGCTGCCCGGTGTCACAGTTGTTCGCTGGGAGGAAGAAGTCCGCTAATTACCTGATCTGTGCAGGGTGAGGCACTAGAAGCTACCTGCATTTCCAGCACAACCCCCGCCTTTCCCCGGCAGCCCACCCTAGGAGAAACTCGGAGAATAAACGCGGATGTCTCCTAGGAGATTCCAGGTGCTGAAGACAGAGGACGGAACCTCGCCAAACCCAGAATACAGGAACGCGGCCGAGTGGGTGGGGGAGGTTTCGGGCCGCCTTCCACGCAGCTGCTTGGTGTCACAGGTGTTCCCTGGCAGGGGGAAGACCGCTAATTACCTCATCTGTCCAGGGGGAGGCACTTGATGCTACCTGTGTTTCCAGCAAAAACCCCGAATTTCCCCGGCAGCCCGCATAATAGTCACTCGGGGAAGACACGCGGAGGGCTCATTCGAGATCCCAGGCGCCGCAACAGAGGACTGAATCTCCCCACAATGAGTATTCCAGAACACGGCCTAGTGGGGGGGGAGGTTTGCGTCCGCCCACCATGCAGCTGCATGATGTCACAGCTGTTACCTTGCAGGAGGAATTCCGGTAATTACCTGATCTGTGCAGGGGGAGGCACTAGATGCTACCTACATTTCCAGCCCAACCCCCGACTTTCCCAGGCAGCCAGCACTAAGAGAAACTTGGGGAAGACACGCGGATGGTTCCTATGTGATCCCAGGCGCTGCAGACAGAGGACGGAACCTCGCCACACTCAGAATTCCGGAACGCGGCCGAGTGTGTGGGGGAGGTTTAGGGTCGCCCTCCTCGCATCTGCCTGGTGTCACAGGTGTTCCCTGGCAGGGGGAATTCCGCTAATTACCTGATCTGTGCAGGGGGAGGCACTAGATGCTACCTGCATTTCCAGCCCAACCCCCCCGTTCCCCGGCAGCCCACACAGGGAGACACTCAGCGAAGACAAGCGGAGTGCTCCTAGGAGATCCCAGTCGCCACACACAGAGGATTGAACCTCCCCACAATGAGAATTCCAGAACGCGGCCAGTGTGTGGGGGAGGTTTGGGGCCGCCATCCATGCAGGTGCATGGTGTCACAGATGTTCCCTGGCAGGAGGAAGTCCGTTAATTACCTTATCTGTGCAGGGGGAGGCACTAGATGCTACCTGCATTTCCAGCCCAACCCCCGCCATTCCCTGGCAGCCCGCACTACGAGACACTCGGGGAAGACACTCGGAGGGCTCCTAGGAGATCCCAGGTGCTGCAGACAGAGGACGGAACCTCGCCACACTCAGAATTCCGGACCGCGGCCGAGTGGTTTGGGAGGTTTGGGGCCGCCCACCACGCAGCTGCCTGTTGTCACTGGTGTTCCCTGGCTGGGGGAATTCCGCTAATTATCTCATATGTCCACGGGGAGACACTAGATGCTACCCTCATTTCCAGCCTAACCCCCACCTTTCCCGGGCAGCCCGCACTAAGAGACACTCGGGGAAGACACGCGGATGGCTCCTAGGAGATCCCAGGCGCTGCAGACAAGGGACGGAAACTCGCCACACTCAGAATTCCGGAACGCGGCCGAGTTGGTGGGGGAGGTTTGGGGCCTCCCTCGACGCAGCTTCCTGGTTTCACAGCTGTTCCCTGGCAGGGGGAATTCCGCTAAATACCTTATCTGTCCAGGGGAAGGCACTAGATGCTACCTGCTTTTCCAGCACAACCCCCGACATTCCCCGGCAGCCCGCACTAGTAGACACTCGGGGAAGACACGTGGATGGCTCCTAGGAGATCCCAGGTGCTGCAGACAGAGGACGGAACCTCGCCACACTCAGAATTCCGGAACGCAGCCAAGTGGGTGGGGGAGGTTTAGGGTCGACCTCCACGCAGCTGCCTGGTTTCACAGGTGTTCCCTGGCAGGGGGAAGTCCGCTAATTACCTGATCTGTACAGGGGGAGGCACTAGATTCTACCTGCATTTCCAGCCAAACCCCCGCATTTCCCCGGAAGCCCGCACTCGAGACACTCGGGGAAGACAACAGGATGGCTCCTAGGAGATCCCAGGCGCTGCAGACAGAGGACGGAACCTCGCCACACTCAGAATTCCGGAACGCCTCCGAGTGGTTTGGGGAGGTTTGGGGCCGCCCTCCACGCAGCTGCCTGGTGTCACAAGTGTACCCTGGAAGGGGGAAGTCCGCTAATTACCTGATCTGTGCAGGAGGAGGCAAAAGATGCTACCTGCATTTCCAGCCCAACCCCCGCCTTTCCCGGGCAGGCCGCACTAGGAGACACTCGGGCAAGACAAGCGGAGTGCTCCTAGGAGATCCCAGGAGATGAAAACAGAGGACTGAATCTCCCCACAATGAGAATTCCAGAACGCGGCCATTGGGTGAGGGAGATTTGGGGCCGCCCTCCACGCAGCTGCCAGTTTTCACAGGTGTTCCCTGGCAGGGGGCAGACCGCTAATTACCTCATCTGTCCAGGGGGAGGCACTAGATGCTAACTGCATTTCCAGCCCAAACCCCGCCTTTCCCCGGCAGCCCGTACTAGGAGAAACTCGGGGAAGACACGCGTAGGGCTCCTAGGAGATCCCAGGCGCTGCAGACAGAGGACAGAACCTCGCCACACTCAGAATTCCGGAACGTGGCCGAGTGGTTAGAGGAGTTTTGGGGCCGCCCCCCACGCAGCTGCCTGGTGTCACAGGTGTTCACTTGCAGGGGGAAGTCCGCTAATTACCTGATCTGTGCAGGGGGAGTCACTAGATGCTACCTGCATTTCCATTCCAACCCCCGATTTCCCCGGCAGCCTGCACTACGAGTCACTCGGGGAAGACACTCTTAAGGCTCCTAGGAGATCCCAGGCACTGCAGACAGAACACGGAACCTCGCCACACTCAGAATTCAGGAACGCGGCAGAGTTGGTGGGCGAGGATTGGGGCCGCCCTCCATGCAGCTGCCTGATGTCCCAGGTGTTCCCTGGCAGGGGGAAGACCGCTAATTACCTCATTTGTCCAGGGGGATGCACTAGATGCTACCTGCATTTCCAGCCCAACCCCCGCCTTTCCCCGGCAGCCCGTACTAGAAGAAACTCGGGGAAGACACGCGGAGGGCTCCTAGGAGATCCCAGGTGCTGCAGACAGAGGACAGAACCTCGCCAAACTCAGAATTCCGGAACGTGGCCGAGTGGTTAGGGGAGGTTTGGGGCCGCCCTCCACGCAGCTGCCTGGTGTCACAGGTGTTCACTGGCAGGAGGAATTCCGCTAATTACCTGATCTGTGCAGGGGGAGGTACTCGATGCTACCTGCATTTCCATTCCAATCCCCGATTTCCCCGGAAGCCCGCACTAGGAGACACTCGGGGAAGACACTTGGAGGGCTCCTAGGAGATCCCAGGCACTGCAGACAGGGGATGGAACCTCGCCACACTCAGAATTCCAGAACGTGGCTGAGTGTGTGGGGGAGGTTTCGGGCCACCCTTCACGCAGCTGCCTGGTGTCACAGGTTTTCCCTGGCAGGGGGATTTCCGCTAATTACCTGATTCGTCCAGGGGGAGGCACTAGATGCTACCTGCATTTCCAGCCCAACCCCCACCTTCCCCAGGCAGCCCGCACTAGTAGACACTCGGGGAAGACACGTGCAAGGCTCCTAGGAGATCCCAGTCGCTGCAGGCAGAGGTCGAAACCTCGCCTCTCTCAAATTCCGGAACGCGACTGAGTGGGTTGGGGAGGTTTTGGGACGCCCTACACGCAGCTGCCTGGTTTCAC
This sequence comes from Camelus ferus, assembly GCF_009834535.1. Classification (NCBI taxonomy): domain Eukaryota; kingdom Metazoa; phylum Chordata; class Mammalia; order Artiodactyla; family Camelidae; genus Camelus; species Camelus ferus. The sequence continues at coordinate 24,967,662 of NC_045727.1, read as the reverse complement.
GGGTGTTCCCTGGCATCAGGAAGTCCGTTAAATTCCTGATCTGTGCAGGGGGAGGCAGTAGATGCTACCTGTATTTCCAGCCCTAACCCCGCCTTTCCCCGGCAGCCCGCACTACGAGACACTCGGGGAAGACACTCGGAGGGCTCCTAGGAGATCCCAGGCGCTGCAGACCGAGGACGGAACCTCGGCACACTCAGAATTCCGGAACGCGCCCGAATGTGTTGGGGAGGTTTGGGGCCGCCCTCCACGCAGATGCCTGGTGTCACATGTGTTCCCTGGCAGGAGGAAGTCCGCTAATAACCTCATCTGTCCAGGGGGAGGCTCTAGATGCTACCTGTGTTTCCAGCACAACCCCCCGCGTTTCCCCGGCAGCCCGCAATTTGAGACACTCGGGGAAGACACGCGGAGGGCTCCTAGGGGATCCCAGGCGCTGCAGACCTAGGACTGAACCTCGTCACACTCAGAATTCCAGAATGCAGCCGAGTGGGTGGGGGAGGTTTGGGGCCATCATCCACGCAGCTGCCTGGTGTCACAGGTGTTCCCTGGCAGGGGGAATTCCGCTAATTACCTGATCTGTGCAGGGGGAGGCACTAGATGCTACCTGCATTTCCAGCCCCAACCCGGCATTTCCCCGGCAGCCCGCACTAGGAGACACTCGGGGAAGACACGCGGAGGTCCCCTAGGAGATCTCAGTCGCTGCAAAAAGAGGACGGATCCTCGCCACAATCAGAATTCCGGAACACGGCCGAGTGGTTGGGGGAGGTTTGGGGCAGCCCACCACGCAGCTGCATGTTGTCACAGGTGTTACCTGGCATGGGGAAGACCGCTAATTACCTGATCTGTCCACGGGGAGGCACTAGATGCTACCCGTGTTTCCAGGCCAACGCCTGCCTTTACCTGGCAGCCCTCTCTAGGAGACACTCGGGGAAGACACGTGGAGGGCTCCTAGGAGATCCCACGTGCTGCAGACAGAGGACAGAACCTCGTCACACTCAGAAATCCGGAACGCGGCCGAGTGGTTTGGAGAGTTTTAGGGAAGACCTCCACGAAGCTGCCTGGTGTCACAGGTGTTCCCTGGCAGGGGGAAGTCCGCTAATTACCTGATCAGTGCAGGGGGAGGCACTAGATGCTACCTGCATTTCCAGCACAACCCCCGCATTTCCCCGGAAGCCCGCACAAGGAGACACTCGGGGAAGACATTCGGAGGGTTCCTAGGAGATCCCAGGCACTGCAGAGAGAGGACGGAACCTCGCCAAACTCAGAATTCCGGAACGCTTCCGAGTGGTTTGGGGAGGTTTGGGGCCCCCCACCACGCAGCTGCCTGTTGTCACTGGTGTTCCCTGGCTGGGGGAATTCTGCTAATTATCTCATATGTCCACGGGGAGACACTAGATGCTACCCTCATTTCCAGCCTAACCCCCACCTTTCCCGGGCAGCCCGCACTAAGAGACACTCGGGGAAGACACGCGGATGGCTCCTAGGAGATCCCAGGCGCTGCAGACAAGGGACGGAAACTCGCCACACTCAGAATTCCGGAACGCGGCCGAGTTGGTGGGGGAGGTTTGGGGCCTCCCTCAACGCAGCTTCCTGGTTTCACAGCTGTTCCCTGGCAGGGGGAATTCCGCTAAATACCTTATCTGTCCAGGGGAAGGCACTAGATGCTACCTGCTTTTCCAGCACAACCCCCGACATTCCCCGGCAGCCCGCACTAGTAGACACTCGGGGAAGACACGTGGATGGCTCCTAGGAGATCCCAGGTGCTGCAGACAGAGGACGGAACCTCGCCACACTCAGAATTCCGGAACGCAGCCAAGTGGGTGGGGGAGGTTTAGGGTCGACCTCCACGCAGCTGCCTGGTTTCACAGGTGTTCCCTGGCAGGGGGAAGTCCGCTAATTACCTGATCTGTACAGGGGGAGGCACTAGATTCTACCTGCATTTCCAGCCAAACCCCCGCATTTCCCCGGAAGCCCGCACTCGAGACACTCGGGGAAGACAACAGGATGGCTCCTAGGAGATCCCAGGCGCTGCAGACAGAGGACGGAACCTCGCCACACTCAGAATTCCGGAACGCCTCCGAGTGGTTTGGGGAGGTTTGGGGCCGCCCTCCACGCAGCTGCCTGGTGTCACAAGTGTACCCTGGAAGGGGGAAGTCCGCTAATTACCTGATCTGTGCAGGAGGAGGCAAAAGATGCTACCTGCATTTCCAGCCCAACCCCCGCCTTTCCCGGGCAGGCCGCACTAGGAGACACTCGGGCAAGACAAGCGGAGTGCTCCTAGGAGATCCCAGGAGATGAAAACAGAGGACTGAATCTCCCCACAATGAGAATTCCAGAACGCGGCCATTGGGTGAGGGAGATTTGGGGCCGCCCTCCACGCAGCTGCCAGTTTTCACAGGTGTTCCCTGGCAGGGGGCAGACCGCTAATTACCTCATCTGTCCAGGGGGAGGCACTAGATGCTAACTGCATTTCCAGCCCAAACCCCGCCTTTCCCCGGCAGCCCGTACTAGGAGAAACTCGGGGAAGACACGCGTAGGGCTCCTAGGAGATCCCAGGCGCTGCAGACAGAGGACAGAACCTCGCCACACTCAGAATTCCGGAACGTGGCCGAGTGGTTAGGGGAGTTTTGGGGCCGCCCCCCACGCAGCTGCCTGGTGTCACAGGTGTTCACTTGCAGGGGGAAGTCCGCTAATTACCTGATCTGTGCAGGGGGAGTCACTAGATGCTACCTGCATTTCCATTCCAACCCCCGATTTCCCCGGCAGCCTGCACTACGAGTCACTCGGGGAAGACACTCTTAAGGCTCCTAGGAGATCCCAGGCACTGCAGACAGAACACGGAACCTCGCCACACTCAGAATTCAGGAACGCGGCAGAGTTGGTGGGCGAGGATTGGGGCCGCCCTCCATGCAGCTGCCTGATGTCCCAGGTGTTCCCTGGCAGGGGGAAGACCGCTAATTACCTCATTTGTCCAGGGGGATGCACTAGATGCTACCTGCATTTCCAGCCCAACCCCCGCCTTTCCCCGGCAGCCCGTACTAGAAGAAACTCGGGGAAGACACGCGGAGGGCTCCTAGGAGATCCCAGGTGCTGCAGACAGAGGACAGAACCTCGCCAAACTCAGAATTCCGGAACGTGGCCGAGTGGTTAGGGGAGGTTTGGGGCCGCCCTCCACGCAGCTGCCTGGTGTCACAGGTGTTCACTGGCAGGAGGAATTCCGCTAATTACCTGATCTGTGCAGGGGGAGGTACTCGATGCTACCTGCATTTCCATTCCAATCCCCGATTTCCCCGGAAGCCCGCACTAGGAGACACTCGGGGAAGACACTTGGAGGGCTCCTAGGAGATCCCAGGCACTGCAGACAGGGGATGGAACCTCGCCACACTCAGAATTCCAGAACGTGGCTGAGTGTGTGGGGGAGGTTTCGGGCCACCCTTCACGCAGCTGCCTGGTGTCACAGGTTTTCCCTGGCAGGGGGATTTCCGCTAATTACCTGATTCGTCCAGGGGGAGGCACTAGATGCTACCTGCATTTCCAGCCCAACCCCCACCTTCCCCAGGCAGCCCGCACTAGTAGACACTCGGGGAAGACACGTGCAAGGCTCCTAGGAGATCCCAGTCGCTGCAGGCAGAGGTCGAAACCTCGCCTCTCTCAAATTCCGGAACGCGACTGAGTGGGTTGGGGAGGTTTTGGGACGCCCTACACGCAGCTGCCTGGTTTCACGGGTGTTCCCTGGCATCAGGAAGTCCGTTAAATTCCTGATCTGTGCAGGGGGAGGCAGTAGATGCTACCTGTATTTCCAGCCCTAACCCCGCCTTTCCCCGGCAGCCCGCACTACGAGACACTCGGGGAAGACACTCGGAGGGCTCCTAGGAGATCCCAGGCGCTGCAGACCGAGGACGGAACCTCGGCACACTCAGAATTCCGGAACGCGCCCGAATGTGTTGGGGAGGTTTGGGGCCGCCCTCCACGCAGATGCCTGGTGTCACATGTGTTCCCTGGCAGGAGGAAGTCCGCTAATAACCTCATCTGTCCAGGGGGAGGCTCTAGATGCTACCTGTGTTTCCAGCACAACCCCCGCGTTTCCCCGGCAGCCCGCAATTTGAGACACTCGGGGAAGACACGCGGAGGGCTCCTAGGGGATCCCAGGCGCTGCAGACCTAGGACTGAACCTCGTCACACTCAGAATTCCAGAATGCAGCCGAGTGGGTGGGGGAGGTTTGGGGCCATCATCCACGCAGCTGCCTGGTGTCACAGGTGTTCCCTGGCAGGGGGGAATTCCGCTAATTACCTGATCTGTGCAGGGGGAGGCACTAGATGCTACCTGCATTTCCAGCCCCAACCCGGCATTTCCCCGGCAGCCCGCACTAGGAGACACTCGGGGAAGACACGCGGAGGTCCCCTAGGAGATCTCAGTCGCTGCAAAAAGAGGACGGATCCTCGCCACAATCAGAATTCCGGAACACGGCCGAGTGGTTGGGGGAGGTTTGGGGCAGCCCACCACGCAGCTGCATGTTGTCACAGGTGTTACCTGGCATGGGGAAGACCGCTAATTACCTGATCTGTCCACGGGGAGGCACTAGATGCTACCCGTGTTTCCAGGCCAACGCCTGCCTTTACCTGGCAGCCCTCTCTAGGAGACACTCGGGGAAGACACGTGGAGGGCTCCTAGGAGATCCCACGTGCTGCAGACAGAGGACAGAACCTCGTCACACTCAGAAATCCGGAACGCGGCCGAGTGGTTTGGAGAGTTTTAGGGAAGACCTCCACGAAGCTGCCTGGTGTCACAGGTGTTCCCTGGCAGGGGGAAGTCCGCTAATTACCTGATCAGTGCAGGGGGAGGCACTAGATGCTACCTGCATTTCCAGCACAACCCCCGCATTTCCCCGGAAGCCCGCACAAGGAGACACTCGGGGAAGACATTCGGAGGGTTCCTAGGAGATCCCAGGCACTGCAGAGAGAGGACGGAACCTCGCCAAACTCAGAATTCCGGAACGCTTCCGAGTGGTTTGGGGAGGTTTGGGGCCCCCCTCCACGCAGCGGCCTGGTGTCACACGTGTACCCTGGCTGGGGGAATTCCGCTAATTACCTGATCTGTGCAGGGGTAGGCAATAGATGCTACCTGCATTTCCAGCCAAACCCCCGCCTTTCCCCGGCAGCCCGACCTAGGAGACACTTGGGGAAGATACGTGAAGGGCTCCTAGGAGATCCCAGGTGCCGCAAAGAGAGGACAGAACCTTCCCACAATGAAAATTCCAGAACGAGGCCAAGTGGGTGGGGGAGGTTTGTGGCCGCCCTCCACGCAGTTTCCTGGTGTCACAGGTGTTCCCAGGTAGGGGGAAATCCGCTAATTACCTGATCTGTGCAGTGGGAGGCACTAGATGCTACCTGCATTTCCAGCCCAACCCCCGACTTTCCCTGGCAGCCCGCACTATGAAACACTCGGAGAAGACACGTGGAGGGCTCCTAGGAGATCCAAGGCGCTGCAGACAGTGGACGGAATCTCGCCACACTCAAAATTCCGGAACGCGCCGAGTGGTTTTGTGAGGTTTGGGGCCGCCCTCCACGAAGCTGCCTGGTGTCACAGGTGTTCCCTGGCAGGGGGAATTCCGCTAATTACCTGATCTGCGCAGGGGGAGGCACTAGATGCTACCTGCATTTCCAGCCCAACCCCCGCCTTTCCCCGGCAGCCCGCACTGGGAGACACTCGGGCAAGACAAGAGGAGTGCTCCTAGGAGATCCCAGGCGACAAAAACAGAGGATTGATACTCCCCACAATGAGAATTCCAGAACGCGGCCATTGGGTGAGGGAGATTTGGGGCCGCCCTCCACGCAGCTGCCAGTTTTCACAGGTGTTCCCTCGCAGGGGGCAGACCGCTAATAACCTCATCGGTCCAGGGGGAGGCACTAGATGCTACCTGTGTTTCCAGCCCTACCCCCGCCGTTCCCCGGCAGCCCACACAGGGAGACACTCAGGGAAGACAAGCGGAGTGCTCCTAGGAGATCCCAGTCGCCACACACAGATGATTGAACCTCCCCACAATGAGAATTCCAGAACGCGACCAGTGTGTGGGGGAGGTTTGGGGCCGCCATCCATGCAGGTGCATGGTGTCACAGGTGTTCCCTGACAGGAGGAATTCCGCTAATTACCTTATCTGTGCAGGGGGAGGCACTAGATGCTACCTGCATTTCCAGCCCAACCCCCGCCTTTCCCCGGCAGCCCGCAATAGGAAACACTCGGGGAAGACACGCGGAGGTCTCCAAGGAGATCCCAGGCGCTGAGTCAGGGAACGGAAACTCGCCACACTCAGAATTCCGGAACGCAGCCGAGTGGGTGCTGGAAGTTTGGGGCTGCCCTCCACGCAGCTGCCCGGTGTCACAGTTGTTCGCTGGGAGGAAGAAGTCCGCTAATTACCTGATCTGTGCAGGGTGAGGCACTAGATGCTACCTGCATTTCCAGCCCAACCCCCGCCTTTCCCCGGCAGCCCACACTAGGAGAAACTCGGAGAAGAAACGCAGATGTCTCCTAGGAGATCCCAGGCGCTGCAGACAGAGGACGGAACCTCGCCAAACCCAGAATTCAGGAACGCGGCCGAGTGGGAGGGGGAGGTTTCGGGCCGCCCTCCACGCAGCTGCTTGGTGTCACAGGTGTTCCCTCGCAGGGGGCAGACCGCTAATAACCTCATCGGTCCAGGGGGAGGCACTTGATGCTACCTGTGTTTCCAGCACAAACCCCGCATTTCTCCGGCAGCCCGCATAATAGTCACCCGGGGAAGACATGCGGAGGGCTCATACGAGATCCCAGGCGCCGCAACAGAGGACTGAATCTCCCCACAATGATTATACCAGAACACGGCCTAGTGGGTGGGGGAGGTTTGGGTCCGCCCTCCATGCAGCTGCATGGTGTCACAGCTGTTACCTTGCAGGAGGAATTCCGGTAACTACCTGATCTGTGCAGGGGGAGGCACTAGATGCTACCTGCATTTCCAGCCCAACCCCCGACTTTCCCAGGCAGCCAGCACTAAGAGAAACTTGGGGAAGACACGCGGATGGTTCCTATGTGATCCCAGGTGCTGCAGACAGAGGACGGAACCTCGCCACACTCAGAATTCCGGAACGCAGCCGAGTGGGTGGGGGAGGTTTAGGGTCGCCCTCCTCGCAGCTGCCTGGTGTCACAGGTGTTCCCTGGCAGGGGGAATTCCGCTAATTACCTGATCTGTGCAGGGGGAGGCACTAGATGCTACCTGCATTTCCAGCCCAACCCCCGCCGTTCCCGGGCAGCCCACACAGGGAGACACTCAGGGAAGACAAGCGGAGTGCTCCTAGGAGATCCCAGTCGCCACACACAGATGATTGATCCTCCCCACAATGAGAATTCCAGAACGCGGCCAGTGTGTGGGGGAGGTTTGGGGCCGCCATCCATGCAGGTGCATGGTGTCACTGGTGTTCCCTGTCAGGGGGAAGTCCGCTAATTACCTTATCTGTGCAGGGGGAGGCACTAGATGCTACCTGCATTTCCAGCCCAACCCCCGCCTTTCCCTGGCAGCCCGCACTACGAGACACTCGGGGAAGACACTCGGAGGGCTCCTAGGAGATCCCAGGCACTGCAGACAAGGGACGGAAAGTCGCCACACTCAGAATTCCGGAACGCGGCCGAGTGGTTTGGGGAGGTTTGGGGCCGCCCTCCACGAAGCTGCCTGGTGTCACTGGTGTTCCCTGGGAGGTGGAAGTCCGCTAATTATCTCATAAGTCCAGGGGGAGGCACTAGATGATACGAGCATTTCCAGCCCAACCCCCGCATTTCCCTGGCAGACCGCACTATGAGACACTCGGGGAAGACACTCTGAGGGCTCCTAGGAGATCCCAGGCGCTGCAGACCGAGGACGGAACGTCGCCACTCTCAGAATTCAGGAATGCGGCCGAGGGTGTTAGGGATTTTTGGGGCCGCCCTCCACGCATCTGCCTGGTGTCACAGGTGTTCCCTGGCTGGGGGAAGACCGCTAATTACCTCTTCAGTCCAGGGGGAGGCACTAGATGCTATCTGTGTTTCCAGCAAAACCCCCGGCTTTCCCCGGCAGCCCGCATAAGAGTCACTCAGGGAAGACACGCGGAGGGCTCCTAGGAGATCCCAGGCGCTGCAGACAGGGGACGGAAACTCGCCACAATCAGAATTCTGGAACGCGGCCGAATGGGTGGGGGAGGTTTGGGGCAGCACTCCACGCAGCTGCCTGGTGTCACAGTTGTTCGCTGGGAGGAGGAAGTCCGCTAATTACCTGATCTGTGCAGGGTGAGGCACTAGAAGCTACCTGCATTTCCAGCCCAACCCCCGCCTTTCCCCGGCAGCCCACACTAGGAGAAACTCGGAGAAGAAACGCGGATGTCTCCTAGGAGATCCCAGGCGCTGCAGACTGAGGACGGAACCTCGCCAAACCCAGAATTCAGGAACGCGGCCGAGTGGGAGGGGGAGGTTTCGGGCCGCCCTCCACGCAGCTGCTTGGTGTCACAGGTGTTCCCTCGCAGGGGGCAGACCGCTAATAACCTCATCGGTCTAGGAGGAGGCACTTGATGCTACCTGTGTTTCCAGCACAAACCCCGCATTTCTCCGGCAGCCCGCATAATAGTCACTCGGGGAAGACACGCGGAGGGCTCATACGAGATCCCAGGCGCCGCAACAGAGGACTGAATCTCCCCACAATGATTATACCAGAACACGGCCTAGTGGGTGGGGGAGGTTTGGGTCCGCCCTCCATGCAGCTGCATGGTGTCACAGCTGTTACCTTGCAGGAGGAATTCCGGTAATTACCTGATCTGTGCAGGGGGAGGCACTAGATGCTACCTGCATTTCCAGCCCAACCCCCGACTTTCCCAGGCAGCCAGCACTAAGAGAAACTTGGGGAAGACACGCGGATGGTTCCTATGTGATCCCAGGCGCTGCAGACAGAGGACGGAACCTCGCCACACTCAGAATTCCGGAACGCAGCCGAGTGGGTGGGGGAGGTTTAGGGTCGCCCTCCTCGCAGCTGCCTGGTGTCACAGGTGTTCCCTGGCAGGGGGAATTCCGCTAATTACCTGATCTGTGCAGGGGGAGGCACTAGATGCTACCTGCATTTCCAGCCCAACCCCCGCCGTTCCCGGGCAGCCCACACACGGAGACACTCAGGGAAGACAAGCGGAGTGCTCCTAGGAGATCCCAGTCGCCACACACAGATGATTGATCCTCCCCACAATGAGAATTCCAGAACGCGGCCAGTGTGTGGGGGAGGTTTGGGGCCGCCATCCATGCAGGTGCATGATGTCACTGCTGTTCCCTGTCAGGGGGAAGTCCGCTAATTACCTTATCTGTGCAGGGGGAGGCACTAGATGCTACCTGCATTTCCAGCCCAACCCCCGCCTTTCCCTGGCAGCCCGCACTACGAGAAACTCGGGGAAGACACTCGGAGGGCTCCTAGGAGATCCCAGGCACTGCAGACAAGGGACGGAAAGTCGCCACACTCAGAATTCCGGAACGCGGCCGAGTGGTTTGGGGAGGTTTGGGGCCGCCCTCCACGAAGCTGCCTGGTGTCACTGGTGTTCCCTGGGAGGTGGAAGTCCGCTAATTATCTCATAAGTCCAGGGGGAGGCACTAGATGATACCAGCATTTCCAGCCCAACCCCCGCATTTCCCTGGCAGACCGCACTATGAGACACTAGGGGAAGACACTCTGAGGGCTCCTAGGAGATCCCAGGCGCTGCAGACTGAGGACGGAACCTCGCCACACTCAGAATTCAGGAACGCGTCCGAGTGGGTGGGGGAGTTTTGGGGCCGACCTCCACGCAGCTGCCTGGTGTCACAGGTGTTCACTGACAGGGGGAAGACCGCTAATTACCTCATCTGTCCAGGGGGAGGCACTAGATGCTACCTGTTTTTCCAGCACAACCCCCGAAATTCCCCGGCAGCCCGCTTAAGAGTCACTCAGTTAAGACACGCGGAGGGCTCCTAGGAGATCCCAGGCGCTGCAGACAGTGGACGGAACGTCGCCACTCTCAGAATTCAGGAATGCGGCCGAGGGTGTTAGGGAGTTTTGGGGCCGCCCTCCACGCAGCTGCCTGGTGTCACAGGTGTTCCCTGGCTGGGGGAAGACCGCTAATTACCTCTTCAGTCCAGGGGGAGGCACTAGATGCTATCTGTGTTTCCAGCCAAACCCCCGCCTTTCCCCGGCAACCCGCACAGGGAAACAATAGGAAAAGACACGCGGATGGCTCCTAGGAGATCCCAGGCACTGCAGACAGAGGACGGAACCTCGCCACACTCAGAAGTCCGGAACGAGGCCGAGTGGGATGGTGAGATTTCGGACCGCTCTCCACGAAGCTGCCTGGTGTCACAGGTGTTCCCTGGCAGGGGAAATCCGCTAATTATCTGATGTGTGCAGGGGGAGGCACTAGATTCTACCTGCATTACCAGCCCATCCCCCGCCGTTCCCCGGCAGCCCGCACTAGGAAACACGAGGAGAAGACAAGCGGAGTGCTCCTAGGAGATCCCAGGCGCCGCACACAGAGGACTCAACCTCCCGACTATGAGAATTCCAGAACGCGGCCAGTGTGTGGGGGAGGTTTGGGGCCGCCATCCATGAAGGTGCATGGTGTCACAGGTGTTCACTTGCAGGAGGAAGTCCGCTAATTACCTGATCTTGCAGGGGGAGGCACTAGATGCTACCTGCATTTCCAGCCCAACCCCCGCCTTTCCCTGGCAGCCAGCACAACGAGACACTCGGGGAAGACACTTGGAGTGCTCCTAGGAGATCCCAGGCGGTGCAGACAGAGGACGGAACCTCGCCACACTCAGAATTCCGGAACGCAGCCGAGTGGGTTGGTGAGTTTTGGGGCCGCCCTCCACGAAGCTGCCTGGAGTGACAGGTGTTCCCTGGCAGGGGGAAGTCCGCTAATTACCTGATCTGTGCAGGGGGAGGCACTAGATGCTTCCTGTATTTCCAGCACAACCCCCGCCTTTCCCCGGCAGCCCGCACTAGGGGACACTCAGGCAAGACAAGCGGAGTGCTCCTAGGAGATCCCACGCGCCTAAAACAGAGGACTGAACCTCCCCAAAATGAGAATTTAAGAACGCGGCCAGTGGGTGGGGTAGGTTTGGGGCCGCCCTCCATGCAGGTGCATGGTGTCACAGGTGTTCCCTGGCAGGGGTAAGACCGCTAATTACCTCATCTGTCCAGGGGGAGGCACTAGATGCTACCTGTGTTTCCAGCACAACCCCCAACTTTTCCCGGCAGCCCGCATAAGGGTCACTCGGGGAAGACACGCGGAGGGCTCCTAGGAGATCCCAGGCGCTGCAGAAAGTGCATGGAACCTCGCCACACTCAGAATTCCAGAACGTGGCCGAGTGGGTGGGGGAGTTTTAGGGCCGCCCTCCAAGCAGCTGCCTGGTGTCACAGGTGTTCCCGGGAAGGGGGAATTCCGCTAAATACCTTATCTGTCCAGGGGAAGGCACTAGATGCTACCTGCATTTCCAGCCCAACCCCCGTCTTTCCGAGGCAGCCCACACTACGAGACACTCTGGGAAGGCACTCGGAGGGCTCCTAGGAGATCCCAGGCGCTGCAGACAGAGAACGGATCCTCGCCACACTCAGAATTCAGGAACGCGGCCGAGTGGGTGGGGGATGTATGTGTCCGCCCTCCACGCAGCTGCCTGTTGTCACAGGTGTTCCCTGGCAGGGGAAGACCGCTAATTACCTCATCTGTCCAGGGGGATGCACTAGATGCTACCTGTGTTTCCAGCACAACCCCCGCCATTCCCAGGCAGCCCGCTCTAAGAGACACTTGGGGAAGACACTCAGAGGGCTCCTAGTAGATCCCAGGCGCTGCAGACAGAGGACGGAACCTCGCCACACTCAGAAGTCCGGAACGAGGCCGAGTGCGTTGGTGAGATTTGGGACCGCCCTCCACGAAGCTGCCTGTTGTCACAGGTGTTCCCTGGCAGGGGGAAGTCCGCTAATGATCGGATGTGTGCAGGGGGAGGCACTAGATGCTACCTGCATTTCCAGCCCAACCCCAGCAGTTCCTCGGCAGCCCGCACTAGGAAACACTAGAAGAAGACAAGCGGAGTGCTCCTAGGAGATCCCAGGCGCCGCACAAAGAGGACTCAACCTCCCCACTATGAGAATTCCAGAACGCGGCCAGTGTGTGGGGGAGGTTTGGGGCCGCCATCCATGAAGGTGCATGGTGTCACAGGTGTTCACTGGCAGGAGGAAGTCCGCTAATTACCTGATCTTGCAGGGGGAGGCACTAGATGCTACCTGCATTTCCAGCCCAACCCCCGCTTTTCCCTGGCAGCCAGCACAACGAGACACTCGGGGAAGACACTTGGCGTGCTCCTAGGAGATCCCAGGCGGTGCAGACAGGGGACGGAAACTCGCCACAATCAGAATTCCGGAACGCGGCCGAGTGGGTGGGGGAGGTTTGGGGCCGCACTCCACGCAGCTGCCTGGTGTCACAGTTGTTCGCTGGGAGGAGGAATTCCGCTAATTACCTGATCAGTGCCGGGGGAGGCACTAGATGCTACTTGCATTTCCATCCCAACCCCCGATTTCCCCGGCAGCCTGCACTAGGAGACACTCGGGGAAGACACTCTTAAGGTTCCTAGGGGATCCCAGGCGCTACAGACAGAGGACGGAACCTCGCCACACTCAGAATTCAGGAACGCGGCCGAGTGGGTGGGGGAGATTTGGGTCCGCCCACCACGCAGCTTCTTGTTGTCACCAGTGTTCCCTGGCAGGGGGAAAACCGCTAAATAGCTCATCGGTCCAGGGGGAGGCACTAGATGCTACCTGTTTTTCCAGCCCAACCGCCGCCTTTCCCCGGCAGCCCACACTAGGATACACTCGGGGAAGACACGCGGAGAGCTCCTAGGAGATCCCAGGCGCTGCAGACTGAGGACGGAACCTCGCCACACTCAGAATTCAGGAACGAGGCCGAGTGGGTGGGGGAGGTTTGGATCTGCCCTGCACGCAGCTGCATGGTGTCACAGATATTCCCTGGCAGGAGGAATTCTGCTAATTACCTGATCTGTCCAGGGAGAGGCACTAGATGCTACCTGCAATTCCATCCCAACCCCCGATTTCCCCGGCAGCCTGCACTACGAGACACTCGGGGAAGACACTTTTAAGGCTCCTAGGAGATCCCAGGCGCAGCAGACAGAGGACAGAACCTCGCCACACTCAGAATTCCGGATCGCGGCCAAGTGGGTGGGGGAGGTTTGGGGCCGCCCTCCACGAAGCTGCATGGTGTCACAGGTGTTCCCTTGCAGGAGGAAGTCCGCTAATTACCTGATCTGTGCAGGGGGAGGCACTAGATGCTACCTACATTTCCATCCCAACCCCCGATTTCCCCGGCAGCCGGCACTACGAGACACTCGGGGAAGACACTCTTAAGGCTCCTAGGAGATCCCAGGCGCTGCAGACAGAGGACAGTACCTCGCCACACTCAGAATTCCGGAACGCGGTCGAATTGTATTTGGAGGTTTGGGGCCGCCCCCCACGAAGCTGCCTGGTGTCACATGTGTTCCCTGTGAGGATGAAGTCCGCTAATTACCTAATCTGTGCAGGGGGAGGCACTAGATGTTACCTGCATTTCCAGCCCAACCCCCGCCTTTCCCCGGGAGCCCGCAACGAGACATTCGGGGAAGACAAGCGGAGGGCTCCTAGGAGATCCCAGGCGCTGCAGACAGAGGACGGAACCTCGCCACACTCAGAATTCCGGAACGCGGCCGAGTGGGTGGGGGAAGTTTAGGGTCGCTCTCCACGCAGCTGTCTGTTGTCACAGGTGTTCCCTGGCAGGGGGAAGTCCGCTAAATGCCTCATCTGTCCCGGGAGTGGCACTAGATGCTACCTGCATTTCCATCCCAACCCCGATTTCCCGGCAGCCTGCACTACGAACACTCGGGCAAGACACGCGGAGGGCTCCTAGGAGATCCCAGGCGCTGCAGACAGAGGACGGAGACTCGCCACACTCAGAATACCGGAACACGGCCGAGTGGGTGGGGGAAGTTTAGGGTCACTCTCCACGCAGCTGCCTGGTGTCACAGGTGTTCCCTGGCAGGGGGAATTCCGCTAATTACCTCATCTGTGCAGGGGGAGGCACTAGATGCTACCTGCATTTCCAGCCCAACCCCCGCATTTCTCCGGCAGCTCGCACTAGGAGACACTTGGGGAAGACACACGGAGGGCTCCTAGGAGATCCCAGGCTCTGCAGAGAGAGGACGGAACCTCGCCACACTCAGAATTCCGGAACGCCTACGAGTGGTTTGGGAATGTTTGGGGCCGCCCTCCACGCAGCTGTCTGTTGTCACAGGTGTTCCCTGGCAGGGGGATGTCCGCTAAATACCTCATCTGTCCCGGGAGTGGCATTAGATGCTACCTGCATTTCCATCCCAACCCCGATTTCCCCGGCAGCCTGCACTACGAACACTCGGGCAAGACACGCGGAGGGTTCCTAGGAGATCCCAGGCGCTGCAGAATGAGGACGGAACCTCCCCTCTCTCAGAATTCCGGAACGTGGCCGAGTGGGTTGGGAATGTTTGGGGCCGCCCTCCACGCAGCTGCCTGGTGTCACAGGTGTTCACTGGCATGAGGAATTCCGCTAATTACCTGATCTGTGCAGGGGGAGGCACTAGATGTTACCTGCATTTCTAGCCCAACGCCCGCTTTTCCCCGGCAGCCCGCACTAGGAGACACTCGGGGAAGACACGCGGAGGGCTCCTAGGAGATCCCAGGCGCTGCAGACAGAGGACGGAGACTCGCCACACTCAGAATTCTGGAACACGGCCGAATGGGTGGGGCAGGTTTGGGGCCGCCCTCCACGCAGCTGCCTGGTGTCACAGTTGTTCGCTGGGAGGAGGAAGTCCGCTTATTACCTGATCTGTGCAGGGGGAGGCACTAGATGCTACCTGCATTTCCATCCCAACCCCCGATTTCCCCGGCAGCCTGCACTAGGAGTCATTCGGGGAAGACACTCTTAAGGCTCCTTGGAGATCCCAGGCGCTGCAGACAGAGGACGGAACCTCCCCTCTCTCAGAATTCTGGAACGCATCCGAGTGGATTGG
Organism: Camelus ferus; assembly: GCF_009834535.1. NCBI lineage: Eukaryota > Metazoa > Chordata > Mammalia > Artiodactyla > Camelidae > Camelus > Camelus ferus. Next base: position 24,952,577 of record NC_045727.1, on the reverse strand, counting down.
GAAGGTTTGTGGCCGCACTCCACGCAGCTGCCTGTTGTCACAGGTTTTCACTGGCAGGAGGAAGTCCGCTAATTACCTGATCTGTGCAGGAGGAGGCACTAGATGCTACCTGAATTTCTAGCCCAACCCCCCGCTTTTCCCCGGCAGCCTGCACTACGAGGCACTCGGGGAAGACACTCTTAAGGCTCCTAGGATATCCCAGTCGCTGCAGACAGGGGACGGAAACTCGCCACACTCAGAATTCCGGAATGCGGCCGAATGTGTGGGGGAGGTTTGGGGACGCCCCCCACGCAGCTGCCTGGTGTCACAGGTGTTCCCTGGCAGGGGGAAGTCCGCAAATTACCTGATCTGTGCAGGGGGAGGCACTAGATGCTACCTGCATTTCCAGCCCAACCCCCGCATTTCTCCGGCAGCTCGCACTAGGAGACACTCGGGGAAGACACGCGGAGGGCTCCTAGGAGATCCCAGGCGCTGCAGACAGAGGACGGAACCTCGCCACACTCAGAATTCCGGAACGCGGCCGAGTGGGTGGGGGAATTTTAGGGTCGCTCTCCACGCAGCTGTCTGTTGTCACAGGTGTTCCCTGGCAGGGGGAAGTCCGCTAAATACCTCATCTGTCCCGGGAGTGGCACTAGATGCTACCTGCATTTCCATCCCAACCCCGATTTCCCCGACAGCCTGCACTACGAACACTCGGGCAAGACACGCGGAGGACTCCTAGGAGATCCCAGGCGCTGCAGACAGAGGACGGAGACTCGCCACACTCAGAATACCGGAACACGGCCGAATGGGTGGGGGTGGTTTGGGGCCGCCCTCCAAGAAGCTGCCTGATGTCACAGGTGTTCACTGGCAGGAGGAAGTCCGCTAATTACCTGATCTGTGCAGGAGGAGGCACTAGATGCTACCTGCATTTCTAGCCCAACCCCCGCCTTTCCCCGGCAGCCCGCACTAGGATACACTCGGGGAAGACACGCGGAGGGCTCCAAGGAGATCCCAGGCGATGCAGACAGGAACGGAAACTCGCCACACTCAGAATTCTGGAATGCGGCCGAATGTGTGGGGGAGGTTTGGGGACGCCCCCCACGCAGCTGCCTGGTGTCACAGGTGTTCCCTGGCAGGGGGAAGTCCGCTAATTACCTGATCTGTGCAGGGGGAGGCACTAGATGCTACCTGCATTTCCAGCCCAACCCCCGCATTTCTCCGCAGCTCGCACTAGGAGACACTTGGGGAAGACACAAGGAGGGCTCCTAGGAGATCCCAGGCTCTGCAGAGAGAGGACGGATCCTCGCCACACTCAGAATTCCGGAACGCGGTCGAATTGTATTTGGAGGTTTGGGGCCGCCCCCCACGAAGCTGCCTGGTGTCACAGGTGTTCCCTGTGAGGAAGAAGTCCGCTAATTACCTAATCTGTGCAGGGGGAGGCACTATTTGTTACCTGCATTTCCAGCCCAACCCCCGCCTTTCCCCTGGAGCCCGCTACGAGACATTCGGGGAAGACACGCGGAGGGCTCCTAGGAGATCCCAGGCGCTGCAGACAGAGGACGGAACCTCGCAACACTCAGAATTCCGGAACGCGGCCGAGGTGGGTGGGGGAAGTTTAGGGTCACTCTCCACGCAGCTGCCTGGTGTCACAGGTGTTCCCTGGCAGGGGGAATTCCGCTAATTACCTGATCTGTGCAGGGGGAGGCACTAGATGCTACCTGCATTTCCAGCCCAACCCCCGCATTTCTCCGGCAGCTCGCACTAGGAGACACTTGGGGAAGACACACGGAGGGGCTCCTAGGAGATCCCAGGCTCTGCAGAGAGAGGACGGAACCTCGCCACACTCAGAATTCCGGAACGCCTACGAGTGGTTTGGGAATGTTTGGGGCCGCCCTCCACGCAGCTGTCTGTTGTCACAGGTGTTCCCTGGCAGGGGGATGTCCGCTAAATACCTCATCTGTCCCGGGAGTGGCACTAGATGCTACCTGCATTTCCATCCCAACCCCGATTTCCCCGGCAGCCTGCACTACGAACACTCGGGCAAGACACGCGGAGGGTTCCTAGGAGATCCCAGGCGCTGCAGAATGAGGACGGAACCTCCCCTCTCTCAGAATTCCGGAACGTGGCCGAGTGGGTTGGGAATGTTTGGGGCCGCCCTCCACGCAGCTGCCTGGTGTCACAGGTGTTCACTGGCATGAGGAATTCCGCTAATTTCCTGATCTGTGCAGGGGGAGGCACTAGATGTTACCTGCATTTCTAGCCCAACGCCCGCTTTTCCCCGGCAGCCCGCACTAGGAGACACTCGGGGAAGACTCGCGGAGGGCTCCTAGGAGATCCCAGGCGCTGCAGACAGAGGACGGAGACTCGCCACACTCAGAATTCTGGAACACGGCCGAATGGGTGGGGCAGGTTTGAGGCCGCCCTCCACGCAGCTGCCTGGTGTCACAGTTGTTCGCTGGGAGGAGGAAGTCCGCTTATTACCTGATCTGTGCAGGGGGAGGCACTAGATGCTACCTGCATTTCCATCCCAACCCCCGATTTCCCCGGCAGCCTGCACTAGGAGTCATTCGGGGAAGACACTCTTAAGGCTCCTTGGAGATCCCAGGCGCTGCAGACAGAGGACGGAACCTCCCCTCTCTCAGAATTCTGGAACGCATCCGAGTGGATTGGGAAGGTTTGTGGCCGCACTCCACGCAGCTGCCTGATGTCACAGGTGTTCACTGGCAGGAGGAAGTCCGCTAATTACCTGATCTGTGCAGGAGGAGGCACTAGATGCTACCTGAAATTCTAGCCCAACCCCCGCTTTTCCCCGGCAGCCTGCACTACGAGACACTCGTGGAAGACACTCTTAAGGCTCCTAGGATATCCCAGTCGCTGCAGACAGGGGACGGAAACTCGCCACACTCAGAATTCCGGAATGCGGCCGAATGTGTGGGGGAGGTTTGGGGACGCCCCCCACGCAGCTGCCTGGTGTCACAGGTGTTCCCTGGCAGGGGGAAGTCCGCAAATTACCTGATCTGTGCAGGGGGAGGCACTAGATGCTACCTGCATTTCCAGCCCAACCACCGCATTTCTCCGGCAGCTCGCACTAGGAGACACTCGGGGAAGACACGCGGAGGGCTCCTTGGAGATCCCAGGCTCTGCAGAGAGAGGACGGAACCTCCCCACTCTCAGAATTCCGGAACGCCTACAAGTGGTTTGGGAATGTTTGGGGCCGCCCTCCACGCAGCTGCCTGGTGTCACATGTTTTCACTGGCAGGAGTAAGTCCGCTAATTTCCTGATCTGTTCCGGGGGGAGGCACTAGATGCTACATGCATTTCCAGGTCAACCCCCTCCTTTCCCCGGCAGCCTGCACTAGGAGATACTCGCGGAAGACACGCGGAGGGCTCCTAGATGATCCCAGGCGCTGCAGACAGACGACGGTACCTCGCCACACTCAGAATTCCGGAACGCGGCCGAGTGGTTTGGGGAGGTTTGGGGCCGCCCTCCACGCAGATGCCTGGTTTCACTAGTGTTCCTTGGCAGGGGGAATTCCGCTAATTACCTGATCAGCCCAGGGGGAGGCACTAGATGCTACCTGCATTTCCATCCCAAACCCCGATTTCCCCGGCAGCCTGCACTACGAGTCATTCGGGGAAGACACTCTTAAGGCTCCTTGGAGATCCTAGGCGCTGCAGACAGAGGACGGAACCTCCCCTCTCTCAGAATTCCGGAACGCATCCGAGTGGATTGGGAAGGTTTGGGGCCGCCCTCCACGCAGCTGCCTGATGTCACAGGTGTTCACAGGCAGGAGGAAGTCCGCTAATTACCTGATCTGTGCAGGAGGAGGCACTAGATGCTACCTGCATTTCTAGCCCAACCCCCGCCTTTCCCCGGCAGCCCGCACTAGGATACACTCGGGGAAGACACGCGGAGGGCTCCAAGGAGATCCCAGGCGATGCAGACAGGAACGGAAACTCGCCACACTCAGAATTCTGGAATGCGGCCGAATGTGTGGGGGAGGTTTGGGGACGCCCCCCACGCAGCTGCCTGGTGTCACAGGTGTTCCCTGGCAGGGGGAAGTCCGCTAATTACCTGATCTGTGCAGGGGGAGGCACTAGATGCTACCTGCATTTCCAGCCCAACCCCCGCATTTCTCCGGCAGCTCGCACTAGGAGACACTTGGGGAAGACACAAGGAGGGCTCCTAGGAGATCCCAGGCTCTGCAGAGAGAGGACGGATCCTCGCCACACTCAGAATTCCGGAACGCGGTCGAATTGTATTGGAGGTTTGGGGCCGCCCCCCACGAAGCTGCCTGGTGTCACAGGTGTTCCCTGTGAGGAAGAAGTCCGCTAATTACCTAATCTGTGCAGGGGGAGGCACTATTTGTTACCTGCATTTCCAGCCCAACCCCCGCCTTTCCCCTGGAGCCCGCTACGAGACATTCGGGGAAGACACGCGGAGGGCTCCTAGGAGATCCCAGGCGCTGCAGACAGAGGACGGAACCTCGCAACACTCAGAATTCCGGAACGCGGCCGAGTGGGTGGGGGAAGTTTAGGGTCACTCTCCACGCAGCTGCCTGGTGTCACAGGTGTTCCCTGGCAGGGGGAATTCCGCTAATTACCTGATCTGTGCAGGGGGAGGCACTAGATGCTACCTGCATTTCCAGCCCAACCCCCGCATTTCTCCGGCAGCTCGCACTAGGAGACACTTGGGGAAGACACACGGAGGGCTCCTAGGAGATCCCAGGCTCTGCAGAGAGAGGACGGAACCTCGCCACACTCAGAATTCCGGAACGCCTACGAGTGGTTTGGGAATGTTTGGGGCCGCCCTCCACGCAGCTGTCTGTTGTCACAGGTGTTCCCTGGCAGGGGGATGTCCGCTAAATACCTCATCTGTCCCGGGAGTGGCACTAGATGCTACCTGCATTCCATCCCAACCCCGATTTCCCCGGCAGCCTGCACTACGAACACTCGGGCAAGACACGCGGAGGGTTCCTAGGAGATCCCAGGCGCTGCAGAATGAGGACGGAACCTCCCCTCTCTCAGAATTCCGGAACGTGGCCGAGTGGGTTGGGAATGTTGGGGCCGCCCTCCACGCAGCTGCCTGGTGTCACAGGTGTTCACTGGCATGAGGAATTCCGCTAATTTCCTGATCTGTGCAGGGGGAGGCACTAGATGTTACCTGCATTTCTAGCCCAACGCCCGCTTTTCCCCGGCAGCCCGCACTAGGAGACACTCGGGGAAGACTCGCGGAGGGCTCCTAGAGATCCCAGGCGCTGCAGACAGAGGACGGAGACTCGCCACACTCAGAATTCTGGAACACGGCCGAATGGGTGGGGCAGGTTTGGGGCCGCCCTCCACGCAGCTGCCTGGTGTCACAGTTGTTCGCTGGGAGGAGGAAGTCCGCTTATTACCTGATCTGTGCAGGGGGAGGCACTAGATGCTACCTGCATTTCCATCCCAACCCCGATTTCCCCGGCAGCCTGCACTAGGAGTCATTCGGGGAAGACACTCTTAAGGCTCCTTGGAGATCCCAGGCGCTGCAGACAGAGGACGGAACCTCCCCTCTCTCAGAATTCTGGAACGCATCCGAGGTGGATTGGGAAGGTTTGTGGCCGCACTCCACGCAGCTGCCTGATGTCACAGGTGTTCACTTGCAGGAGGAAGTCCGCTAATTACCTGATCTGTGCAGGAGGAGGCACTAGATGCTACCTGAATTTCTAGCCCAACCCCCGCTTTTCCCCGGCAGCCTGCACTACGAGACACTCGTGGAAGACACTCTTAAGGCTCCTAGGATATCCCAGTCGCTGCAGACAGGGGACGGAAACTCGCCACACTCAGAATTCCGGAATGCGGCCGAATGTGTGGGGGAGGTTTGGGGACGCTCCCCACGCAGCTGCCTGGTGTCACAGGTGTTCCCTGGCAGGGGGAAGTCCGCAAATTACCTGATCTGTGCAGGGGGAGGCACTAGATGCTACCTGCATTTCCAGCCCAACCACCCGCATTTCTCCGGCAGCTCGCACTAGGAGACACTCGGGGAAGACACGCGGAGGGCTCCTTGGAGATCCCAGGCTCTGCAGAGAGAGGACGGAACCTCCCCACTCTCAGAATTCCGGAACGCCTACAAGTGGTTTGGGAATGTTTGGGGCCGCCCTCCACGCAGCTGCCTGGTGTCACATGTTTTCACTGGCAGGAGTAAGTCCGCTAATTTCCTGATCTGTTCCGGGGGGAGGCACTAGATGCTACATGCATTTCCAGGTCAACCCCCTCCTTTCCCCGGCAGCCTGCACTAGGAGATACTCGCGGAAGACACGCGGAGGGCTCCTAGATGATCCCAGGCGCTGCAGACAGACGACGGTACCTCGCCACACTCAGAATTCCGGAACGCGGCCGAGTGGTTTGGGGAGGTTTGGGGCCGCCCTCCACGCAGATGCCTGGTTTCACTAGTGTTCCCTGGCAGGGGGAATTCCGCTAATTACCTGATCAGCCCAGGGGGAGGCACTAGATGCTACCTGCATTTCCATCCCAAACCCCGATTTCCCCGGCAGCCTGCACTACGAGTCATTCGGGGAAGACACTCTTAAGGCTCCTTGGAGATCCTAGGCGCTGCAGACAGAGGACGGAAACCTCCCCTCTCTCAGAATTCCGGAACGCATCCGAGTGGATTGGGGAAGGTTTGGGGCCGCCCTCCACGCAGCTGCCTGATGTCACAGGTGTTCACAGGCAGGAGGGAAGTCTGCTAATTACCTGATCTGTGCAGGAGGAGGCACTAGATGCTACCTGCATTTCTAGCCCAACCCCCGCCTTTCCCCGGCAGCCCGCACTAGGATACACTCGGAGAAGACACGCGGAGGGCTCCTAGGAGATCCCAGGCGCTGCAGACAGAGGACGGAACCTCGCCTCACTCAGAATTCAGGAAAGAGGCCGAGTGGGTGGGGGAGGTTTGGATCCGCCCTGCACGCAGCTGCATGGTGTCACAGATATTCCCTGGCAGGAGGAATTCCGCTAATTACCTGATCTGTCCCGGGAGAGGCACTAGATGCTACCTGCAATTCCATCCCAACCACCGATTTCCTCGGCAGCCTGCACTACGAGACACTCGGGGAAGACACTCTTAAGGCTCCTAGGAGATCCCAGGTGCAGCAGACAGAGGACGAAACCTCCCCACTCTCAGAATTCCGGAACGCGGCCGAGTTTGGTTGGGAATGTTTGGGGCCGCCCTCCACGCAGCTGCCTGGTGTCACATATTTTCACTGGCAGGAGTAAGTCCGCTAATATCCTGATCTGTTCCGGGGGGAGGCACTAGATGCTACATGCATTTCCAGGTCAACCTCCGCCTTTCCCCAGTAGCCCGCACTAGGAGACACTCGCGGAAAACACGCGGAGGGCTCCTAGTAGATCCCAGGCGCTGCAGACTGAGGACGGAACCTCGCCACACTCAGAATTCAGGAACGCGGCTGAGTGGGTGGGGGAGGATTGTGGCCGCCCTGCACCCAGCTGCATGGTGTCACAGATATTCCCTGGCAGGAGGAATTCCGCTAATTACCTTATCTGTGCAGGGGGAGGCACTAGATGCTACCTGCATTTCCATCCCAACCCCCGATTTCCCCGGCAGCCTGCACTACGAGACACTCGGGGAAAACACGCGGAGGGCTCCTAGGAGACCCAGGCGCTGCAGACAGGGGACGGAAACTCGCCACACTCAGAATTCCGGAATGCGGCCGAATGTGTTTTGGATTTTGGGGCCGCCCCCCACGCAGCTGCCTGGTGTCACAGGTGTTCCCTGGCAGGGGGAAGTCCGCTAAATACCTCATCTGTCCCGGGAGAGGCACTAGATGCTACCTGCATTTCCATCCAACCCCGATTTCCCCGGCAGCCTGCACTACGAACACTCGGGCAAGACACGCGGAGGGCTCCTAGGAGATCCCAGGCGCTGCAGACAGAGGACGGAACCTCCCCTCTCTCAGAATTCCGGAACGCGGCTGAGTGGGTTTGGAATGTTTGGGGCCGCCCTCCACGCAGCTGCCTGGTGTCACAGCTGTTCACTTGCATGAGGAATTCCGCTAATTACCTGATCTGTGCAGGGGGAGGCACTAGATGTTACCTGCATTTCTAGCCCAACCCCCGCTTTTCCCCGGCAGCCCGCACTAGGAGACACTCGGGGAAGACACGCGGAGGGCTCCTAGGAGATCCCAGGCGCTGCAGACAGAGGACGGAACCTCGCCACACTCAGAATTCATGAACGCGGCCGAGTGGGTGGGGGAGATTTGGGTCCGCCCACCACGCAGCTGCTTGTTGTCACCGGTGTTCCCAGGCAGGGGGAAAACCGCTAAATACCTCATCGGTCCAGGGGGAGGCACTAGATGCTACCTGTGTTTCCAGCCCAATCCCCGCATTTACCCGCAGCCCGCACTAGGAGACACTCGGGGAAGACACGCGGAGGGCTCCTTGGAGATCCCAGGCGCTGCTGACAGAGGACGGAACCTCGCCAATCTCAGAATTCCGGAACGCGGCCGAGTGGGTTGGGGAGGTTTGGGGCCGCCCTCCACGCAGCTGCATGGTTTCACAGGTGTGCCCTGGCAGGAGGAATTCCACTAATTACCTGATCTGTGCCGGGGGAGGCACTAGATGCTACCTGCATTTCCATCCCAACCCCCGATTTCCCCGGCAGCCTACACTACGAGACACTCGGGGAAGACACTATTAGGGCTCCTAGGACATCCCAGGCACTGCAGACAGAGGATGGAATCTCGCCACACTTAGAATTCGGTACGCGGCCGAGTGGGTTGGGGAGGTTTGTGGCCGCCCTCCATGCAGCTGCCTGGTGTCACAGGTGTTCACTGGCAGGAGGAAGTCCGCTACTTACCTGATATGTGCAGGGGGAGGCACTAGATGCTACCTGCATTTCCAGCCAAACCCCCGGGTTTCCCCGGCAGCCCGCACTTGATGACACTTGGGGAAGGCACGGGGAGGGCACCTAGGAGATCCAAGGCGCTGCAGACAGAGAACGGAACCTCGCCACACTCAGAATTCCGGAACGCGGCCGAGTGGGTGGGGGAGGTATGGGGCCAACCTCCACGCAGCTTCCTGGTGTCACAGGTGTTTCCTTGCAGGGGGAAGTCCGCTAATTACCTGATCTGTGCAGGGGGAGGCAATAGATGCTAACTGAATTTCCACCACAAACCCCTGCTTTTCCCCGGCAGCCCGCACTACGAGACACTCAGGGAAGACACGCGGATTGCTCCTAGGAGATCCCAGGCGCCGCAAACAAAGGACTGAACCTCCCCACACTCAGAAATCCAGAACGAGGCTGAGTGGGTGGGGGAGGTTTGGGGCCGCCCTCCACGTAGCTGCGTGGTGTAACAGGTTTCCTTGGTAGAGGGAATTCCGCTAATTACCTCATCTGTCCAGGGGGAGGCTCTAGATGCTGCCTGCTTTTCCAGCACAACCCCCGACTTCCCTGGCAGCCCCACTAAAGACACTCGGGGAAGACACGCGGAGGGCTCCTAGGAGATCCCAGGCCCTGCAGACAGAGGACGGACCTCGCCACACTCAGAATTCCGGAACGCTTCCGAGTGTGTTGGTGACTTTTGGGGCCGCCTTCCCGAGCTGCCTGGTGTGACAGGTGTTCCCTGGCAGGGGGAATCCGCTAATTACCTGAT